>NW_015374338.1:3262-149464 GCF_001272555.1 Dufourea novaeangliae | reverse complement strand
TTTTAGGTTAAGTTTTAAGGCTTCGAAAATTCAAGGTCTGTACATTACTTCACTACATACAATTTATACGACTCGAGCCTTCAAGCTTAAAGGCTCGAGCGTTAAAGACTCGAGCTTTCACGACTCAAGCTTCGAACCTTGAGGGTTCGAGCCTTTAGGGTTTGAACCGCGACTCGAGCTGTTAAAGCTCAAGACTCGAGGCTCATTTTAACAACACTATATACATCCGCCCACAGTACTTTAAGAGTTAATGTATTATACGATTTCATTGAGTATACATACAACGCTGGCAGGTATATTGTTAATGGCAACAATAAAAGAAAAACGATTGTCACTACTATCCAGAAAGGTAAAGAATTGTTTAAATTTTGTGGGAATATGTATTGCTTCATCCATCCTGAACTTTCATTTACATCGAACTCTTAAAAATTTATTTTGAGTTCTAAAAAATGGTTGAACTTTTTCGTAAAAAAAAATTTTACAACGATAGAATAAGCAATAATAAGATTACTGTTGTAATATACAAAGATAAGATGTTTTAAAGAAATTCGAAAGAACTTATTGTTTAATCTAATATTTTAACTTCTGTTGTGGAGCTAAAACAGACTATTGAAATATGAAATTTAGTATGGAATATGTATATGCTATTTATGGGACCAATCTAATTAAATATGAAAAAATAAAATTAATGATTATTTTCGTTGTGATATAGCTTTAAGTTATTAGTTATTAAAAACAAAATCAGAAGTTACTGGCTTTTAAAAGAACCTTATGTATTTTCTTCATATTTATTAATTGATCATATTGTTATTCCGCTATATTTATTGGCATTTGTATTCTTCGGGTGAAGTTCACTTTAGTTTCTTGATACATTTCGAAGAACAAAACTTTTGTAAATAACTCGAAGCGTATAAAACAAATTGTAAATAATGTTATTCTAATTTTCTTTATACGATTATACATATAGCCAATGACAAACAAAAATAATGTCGCGTATATTTTAGTTGCGTATTGATTTTTATTTTTATGGATAGTTTAATGTAGGTATCTTACATTTATAACTAGCAAACGTATTCTTCTGTTTATAGCATACAATTAACACGTTCTTGTAATATAAATTCGATACACAGGTAAATCGTACAAAATTGTATCCCAGTAGAATTTGGATTATAGTATACTGTAATATTAGTGTAGAAATACAATTTCAGTTCAGTATTTGCCAAAAAGAAACCACACTTTTATGAAATAAAATTTAGAATTCTCTTTATGTAACTTATAGACAAACTTACAAAAGTAATACAATTTTTAATTAATCCATATCTTGTAACTTATCTATTATTTGTCGTTTTTGTAGTGAGTTGAACTTATTACTAAATACTTATTACATAAATGAAATGATTATGTATGAAAGTATGTAAGGGCTCGAAAGTAGGTGAGTTTGATTGAATTAAATGAAGGTGATACTCCTCCATTATATCACTGTCGCATAATAATGAAACAATTCAAACTCAACAGAACCATACAAACACTTCACTCAATAATTTCCATCTTTTTTCACTTTTATGTAATATCACACAATTAATATACATTTTTGAAACTAAAACTGTTGTACAATAGTGGAATACCGTTCGACAAATATTTCTTGTAAAATTAAAAATTGCAAATCCAAACGGTTCCAGAACCTGAAGTTTTAAAATGACGATAATTGATACGGAAGTTCAAATGAAATTTAATGTACCGTCTGTGTTTACTCTGCAAGAGATTGTTGCTCCAATTTGAGTATAAAAATTGAATTTTATAACAATATTTTTTATCAAAATCACACTCTATATTTCCCATCTAATGACATTTGTACAGTTACACAAGATTCTTTTTGTTAATGTAATGAAAAATGAATAGCCAAAAATAGTATAGCAACCTAGCCATGCATGTTCTCTAAAAGGAAAAAGTATGACATTATATTAGTATAGCAACAGAGAAAATTACAATAAAATAAATATTCGATCGAAGTCTAATACAAACTTCATTTTCGCGTAAATTAATCTCTGCCTCATATTATCGAGTCAGACCCGTGGCGAAGGTTCGAAATTGAATTTAATAAATAATGAATATTCTTGATTTAGCTAAAGTCGAAGTGCAATACCATTTTTTGGTTATCAATATTTAACAATAAAGTAACTCTGGTTAGCTCAGTCACGAAAAAAATTGCAACAGACTGTATGTAATCAATGTACTGCGGATTTTATGCATTTATTGTAAAGAGTGAGTGTGATAAACAACAATACACCAAACATTATCATAAAGATTAGTATGAAGTTTACTGCGTTAGACCTCAAAAAAACCTTTAATAAAAGAAACAAACCTGCCACATAATTTCAGTTCCGTAGAATTATCTATAAAAACCAGAATTTATATTCCAGAAAATACCGATCTAACCTATATTTAAAAGGTTAACTGACTCAAACGCAATAAACTCACCTTCGTTTAAATTTATCAAACTGTGACCGTAACAACTTCGAAAGCAATCGTGAAAATTGTGTCCCGTGCAAATGACGGCCGGTCCAAGCCGGCGAAACTGCAGTTAACTCTGTTAACGTTACGATAAAAGCCTTGGAAATCGTATTTCTACGAACGGTTCTGTTCTCGTTTGCAGAGCGCCATACCGTCCCATCCCTTGAATTTTGCCGGGCTTTCATCTTTCTGCAATGACGTTAATGCAATCAACGAGGAATTCGCCGGTATTCCACAAGTTTCGGCGAAGATAGACGAGCTACCGACCGGCGCTGAACTGAAGAATAGATACGCAAACGTGATACCGCTTCCGGAGACAAGGGTGCCGCTTCAAAAAATTAACAACGATCCACTTACGGAATACATTAATGCCAGTTACGTCAGGGTAAGTAATGTTTTAACTTAACACATTCAGAACGGGCTGTAATTATTTATTCAAGCTCATAACCTGGAAAAACAATTTTTTTTTTATGTTTTCACTATCAATATGTCATTATAACTATTCCAACAGCCACCTTATCACAGACATTTTTTATCACATTTTTAAATGGGAACTATAGCCTCCATCCGATTGTGAGATTTGTCGTTTAGGGGAAAGCGATGTAATTACGAACACCTAAGCAAAAAAAAAAAACGAACAAAACGAAAGCTGAGTGAGAAACGGATTTGTTTATTACTTATAATCATACTTAACCTATTCATCCACGAACTACAATATCCAATTTTGGAAAAATTATTATAAAAATGAACTTTTTAGAGAAAAAACGAAACCCTTGGTGTTCGTGATTACCCTGAGGTGGTGTCGTGGAGAAATGAATTTATACTACACACTACTCGCTAATATATACAAATAAATTCCTGATGGAATTAATAATGTTAGTTTCCCCACAAACAGTGAGAACTTACACTATCGTTAAGGGTAGCGAAATGATTCAGCAAGTAACTTTACTCGGCGAGTGCTCGTGACTGAATGCCCCCAGCCTGCACACGCTGTCTATTCGGGGGAGGAAGAAAGCCCTTAAAAGAGAAAGTTCCCCCGACTACTTAAACGGAAATTTTCCTGTCGCATCGAAAATCCTTGCGCACAGCTGCAAACCATTTTATTACCCTCGAAGCCTTGAGCTCATCGGCTCGAGGGCTAAAATGACCAGCAACCGTGCGCGGACGCTCCACAGCCAACTACCTGGCTGTGCACGCTACAACCCGACTGCCACGGGGGAATCACGAACACTGCACAGGGTTATCACGAACAGAGTGTGGCTCTGGGTGTGCTTTCACCACTGCTACATTTTTCATTTGCCCATAAGTGAAGTTTGTAACACGTGATCCAGTCTTCAGTAGCCGCCATCCAGTTTGTTCACCAATATCCCACAACGTCAAAAAATTGAAAAAAATTCATTTAGAGGTTAAAATCAGTCAACAGACAACACATTGGTCACAAAATGTTGTCTAAGATGTGCTCATTTTAACTTGAATAAATCCGAAATTGTATCATTAATGCAAACAGTAACTACATACAATTTGAAATAGACCATATGTTACTTGAAAAACGATGCAAATAATAAATTTTGTTTATTGTCAACGGCATGCAAGGCCCCTTTTAATTACTTTCTTCCTAGCACTGGATACGAGCTAAACTGTCAGCTAGTGGAGTGAAAAGATAAATTTTCGTTTTCTAACACACCGTAATCATTGCATTCGGGACTACCCAGCGTTCGTGTTTACCACACTCTCCCCTAGTTACACCTTAATAATATTTAAAACTGTGGACAACTACAGTAAATCTTCGATAAGTGTTCGATGGCTCCTTGGCACTGAACATTAAATATTTCATAAACTAATGGCCATATGCGGTTGTAACAAATATCATGGGCTTCAGAATTCCAAATTCCATCACTGTACTAAATCTTATTAAAAAGTGAATGTTACACCTGAGGAACTCCCCTTGTCAGTGTCGAGGAGTCTTTGAACACTCATCCAGAATTTACTGTAGTATCGAACTGTTTCTGTAGATATCACTCATGTAGATACATTCACATGTGGCTATAAAAGACGTATAAGTACCCTCCACAATACCCCAAAGACATTGGATTGAAAGGACTTGGGAACTATATTTCCCAAGTGGCCGCGAGATTCGCCCATGTTGGGATTTGTTGGGAACTGCAGTTTCCACGCGTACAGTACATGTTAATACGCTGTTCTATTTAGCTGTCTGAATATTTTTGAGGAATAAACAAACGTTTATTCAATTAACGACTGACACTTTGAAGTGCCCTTTCAATGGTTTACGATGAAATGAATGCACAAGCCCTAATTAGTCTTCCTTTCGTGTTCTATGGGGTGATTGCTTTCATTAAACCAAATTTTGCAATATATGCACTACCAATTAAGGGGTTAGCCCACTTTGGAACCTAAAAATGAAAGTTATTTTTTTACGTAAATGGGAAATCTCTTAGAATACATTTATTATGGTACATATTTTTAGGTACGCAAAACAATTTTTCTTTTTTTAAAACAAAATGACGACGATAGGGATGATCCACGTTTGGTTGCTTTTAACTGGGCAACTAATCGGTGTGCAGAATTACTTGAAAACGATTTGACCTAGATAAAAAGCGAAACAATTATGTGTTGTACATGAACTTTACTAAAGAAGTAGGTACGTAGGGATTTCTAGAAGTATGATTTTTTTTGCAAAAGTTTCGAAGAAAAAAGTATCATTTTTAACCGAAAACTTTTGTTAAAAAATATCCATAGCAAAGAAACTTTTTAACATATCGAAAAATCTCTACGTACTGCTTTAGTAAATTTCATGTAGAACATAATAATATTTTGCTTCTCGGTCCAGATCAAACCGTTTTAAATTTATTTTGCATTCCGATTAGGTGCTTCCTTCGGAACAGCCAATGTGGCTGAGCCCCAGCGTCATTTTGTTGTATTAAAAAAATTTGATCGCGTACCCGAAAATATATACAGTAAATGTCTTATAATGGATCTCTCGTTTACTTCATTACTTTCACACAACAAATTGCCAAAGAATAGCATTAACATATTTTTCAGATCCAAAGTAGACTAACTCCTTAACCTATTACATATCGTCAAAACTTTTAAAATGAAAATGAAATAACTGAAACAATTTTTAATATTATTAGTATTGAAGCATAAACCATACCCGGAACTCAATAATTTCTTATCCTTATATTATATCCTTTTATACACTTCATATAAGGCAGATTCCACTCCAGCATTGTGGGTAAAACATACGGAAATCATTCGACAGTTAGTGTTAATAAAGAAGAACGAGTTAATTCGTTTCATTTGTATTCGACTGTATTTTTTTATGACCTTTACTTTTTTATTTATTTACTTGAAAATTTCTGAATTTACTCGTCTTACAGTATTTGTAATAGCATAATATTTGTACAGCGCTGCATAGAAACGACACGAACATAATATCTATATACTCACGTTATTACATATTTCATACGTTAATATTTCGTAATTATGATGTACAGAAATGTTTCAGAATAATTACGTTTGTAACCTACGCTCCGCGCAGTGCAAATAAAATATTCTATTTAATAATGTTTATTTATACAATATGAACTTTGTGTTTTGTACTTTGTTTTAAGTATACGTTTCTTTGTTTGAATAGGAAATGCAAACATTTCTTAACATATTTCGTGCCGCACTGATTTTATATAATTTGTCATCCATGGAATTACTGGGTCATTATTATCTTTTAGTATTATTATTTTCAATGAAATTGTGAATTTTATGAATTGCTGTCTTTGTCCATATTTTTACGAAAGAATGTTATCAATCACAATTAGCAATTGCACGTCAAATTGAACTGTATTGCATAAGCAATAAATAATAGACCGAAAATTATTGCATTGAAATAACATATTATAATTATAAAGGGTGACTCATTTAACGCTGACTTCAAATGTACTTGTAAACTGCTTGTTATATGAAAAAATGTTTTAAACAAAAGTTGTAAGGTATCAGAAGAGGCATACAATGTAATAATTAGTTTTTTGCGATTTTACTTTTTTATCAAGATGTGAAGGATACCTTGAGCTTTTTTATTGTAATATGTAAACTTTTACCGTGCAATTAAAAAAGATTGTTGTACATTGAATAAAAAACTATTAGGTACATGGGCCCAAAATCCAATAATTACCGAGATACTCTTTAAATGATTTTTAATGCAATATATGTATGCTCAAAACGTTGCCCATTACAATCAATGAATCAATATAAGTGCGTAGTCGTTCAATAAATGCAAATGTCATATGTTCAAGTGTTTTTTGATTTATAGCATTACGTGTTCTAATGATATGATTTTTCATATCTTTGGATGTCGTTCGTAGCGCACGACTAACTTCCTTTTTTAGAAGTCCCCAAAGAAAGTAATCGTAAAAGTAAGAGACAGGTTGTAAGCGTACGAATTTTGCATTCACGAAAGTTTATTATAGTTCGTTGAAGAATATCTCAGTAACTTTTAAGTAACTATTAGTTTTTGGACCTACAGGTATACTCCAATAGATTTTTTTCTCAGCATTCATCATTCTTTCCAATTATACGGTCAAATTTTTCACATTACAATTAAAAAACTCAAGGTGACCTTCATATCTCGATTAAAACGCAAAATAGCAAATACGAATTATTGCTCGTGTGCCCCTCTCGATACCACACAACTTTTGTTTCAAACATTTTTTCATATAACAGGCACTTTACAACTAATTTAAATGGCAGCGTTAAGCGAATCATAATAGGTTGAAGTAACTATATCTTGAAGACATGTAGAATCTCTAACAATTTATTTCAAACAGTAAGCTTTTGGAAAATCTGATAATTTGAAATATCATTAGCAGATCCATCACCAAAAATAATTAATAAACAAGGCGGAGAACAGTAAGTACATTTTATATTACAGGGTATTAATAAAAATGAGCAACACTTCCACAGGATGGATTTTACACGACGAACTAAAACGAAAATCAAGAATGACGAAATTGTGTTCGAGGTTTCAGTTTTGAGCTATTAATTGTTTAAAATACGGGCGAAATACGAATGAAATATGTCTGGCGCGACAGGTTATACTATGCAAACGGCCGTTGCTCAACTGATACACAGACTCGGTCGGTAACCATCAGTGCTGTAACACTTACAAAAACACACTTATCTCACAGCTGAAGCGGTGATATGCGACGCTTTGTGTATTGCAATAATCCTTTCTAAAACTTTCTGGAACATCCAATACAAATTGCTGGACGACATTAAACCTGTCTACTCGACACTCGGAGCGACTGTTTCGCAGTTAATGCGATCAACTTGCTGAGTGAATTGGCGTGAATGCATTGTAACGGGCGTCCAAGTTTAGAAAGAAGTAGGTGGCTCTCGGAGGATTTGGCATCTCTTTTTAAATCTCAGTAGTGGAGGGTGAGTTTCTGGGGATCTGCATATTGAATGGTTGACTCAGCTATATTAGAAACAGATAGCAAGTCCTCCGAAACTAACCCGTCTCTTTCTAAAGTTGTATGATTGTAACGACCACAGAAAGTGCGTCCGAGTCATTCTTCTTTCGAGATTCGGACATTTTAGAAGGCTCTGTCCGACTTTAAATTACGAATATACACAATTTTAGTTTGTAGTTATTAGATTAAATAATAATACTTTTAATTAATTTTATTAGATTTCAGTGTTCTTAAATTTGTGGTTTTTGTCGTTTGCTGTATGCTTGCGTTCTTATTCTTGAGAGGTTCTGTTTGTATGTGTGATGATTGCATTTACGAGAAGGTATATAATTTTACTTTTTCCGTATTATGGGCATGCTAATTGCGCATGGAAGAGAGGACGAGTGCTGATATAAGGTTAGAAAAATCAAGAACGCCGCATTATATGTATACAAACATGAATACAGACGGACGGATTCTAAAGGATCCGGAAGTCATTTAGGGGGCACGCTATCTTGATAGGATTTAAAGAAAGCCTACATTCAAATAATTTTTTACACTTTTACATAACTTTTTCAGAATCAATTAATTTTTTTACAGATATAATATTCAACCATGGTTAATTGAAAAGTGTTGTTAAAAAGAATTAAATCATACACCAGCTACAGCCTGATGCGTAATAGTTTTCCACCGGCGTTCAGATGCATGGGCGGCCTGATCGCTCGGGTGTCGGTGATTCAAAATTAAAAACTAAATTATGTTTTGAAAGATAGATATTACAGCTAAAATGTAGCGTACGGATTTTTGTATGCCAAGATTCATTTATTCGTAACGGATTTTTAAAGTTAAGTTTTTCAGGCAAGAAACCAAAATAAAGAATTGACTACTGCTCGTTTTCACTATCGCCCACATTTTCAGAAATCCATACGCTACATTTTAGCTACAATATCTACATTTCAGAAAATCGTTTATTTTTTAATTTTCGATCACCGATATTCGAGCAATCGAGTCGCCCATGATTCCGGAACCGGCAAAGGATCTTCACGCAGCTGGCTCTAGCCGCCATATTTGTTACGTTTTCAATAATTATTTTACACTAACTATAATTGAATAATATACCTGTAAAAAAAATTAATTGATTCCGAAAACTAGTTTTGTTTAAAAAGTTGTTTGGATTTAAGTTTTATTTAAACCCCATCAAGGTGTCTTAACCCCTTAAAAGAAGTTTGCGATTGCGTATAGGAAAAAGAGATAGATATTTTGAGTTTATACTGTGAGAGTATTTGTGACTTGTAATTGAGTGTTCTTTGTGGATACATATAAAGTTTTTCTGTGGACTCCGTGGTTCTATTTTAATGTAACGTACGTAAGTGTGTTTCCATAGGTTTGTGTTGTATTTCTGTACTTGTATAATTGAATGAGTCGCAGTGCTTTTAATATACATGAACATTCAAAGACGGGACAAGCGTGTTACGTGTGTTTGCGTGTGTGTGTGATAGTTGCAAGCAAATTTGATTGTTTGAACTGTGGCGGCACGTGAACAAACGCGCCGCCTCATAGACGACGTGCCGATCAGCGCGTTGCGACAAAACGCACTTCGGCTGCTCGGGCGAAAGTTCTCGGAACGGCGAGTTCCGTCGTCTGCTGTATACATTATCGAATAATCGAGAACGTTCTCGTTCGATGCGTCAGACGACGGCCCTCTCGAAAAGCCGTCGCGGGACAGACAAAAAGGGCAGTCGGGCCTCGAGTGTTGCACGCGCAACAACGTTCCGAGCGATACACGACCAACGCGAAATAAACGATTTCCGACCGTCTATGTGTGGATTATTTCACCCAAACGCCGAATTTCCCCACAGAACCAAATAGCATTCACCCTCTCTACTTGACAGTCCCATAGGGCAGTTTTTGATGAGCCCTTGTGGATTTTGGCGAATAGGTAGGTTTAATGCCATTTAAAAGTTTTAAACAAAATTATCGCAATACCACGAGGCGTCGTATGTTATCACTTCAGCTGCGAGATAAGTGGGTCTTTTCAGGTGCTACAGCACTGACGATCATCGACAATACCTGTATATCAGCTGAGCAACGGCCGTGTGAGTAGTCTAACCCGTCACGACCAGACGTACTCTACGTGCATTTTCAATTAATAACTCATAAATTTAACCTCGAACGTAATTTCGTTAATCTTCATTTGCGTCTTACAATTACTTTGGCATATAGAATCCACCCGTGAAAATGTCCCACATCTTTATTAACACTCTGTATAAAACCCTACAGAAATATTGAGTTAATGAATTAAATAAAAAAAATGTTATGATCGAGGAAACAAAAACAAAATGAAAGGAACAACGTTATATTTATTAACTATTTGAATTTAGTATTAGTTATTTTTATTAAAAAGGTTGTTTTATTACATATTGAAAGATTCTTGTAGAGCTTGTTGTTTCATTTCTCTTAAAATGGAGGATATAAGACAGAAACATTTCGCTGGACACTTGTATTGAATATGAAACAGTTATACTTTATTGTATATAAATTTTGTTAAATTTATTTTTCATATTTCTTCCGAATATTCTGATTCCATGTAAAATCCTCTGTGTACTCACGACCACATATGTATATTTAACAAAGCACTTCAGCCTGTCTCGAGTGACCCAAACAAAAGCAACAGCTAACACAGCGTTTTGTCGGCACGAGAAAAGGATGTTGCATAATGCATTACGAAGAATACGAATGCTTATTGCATAAGCTGCGAGCACAGTAATATGCGGAAGTGGGACGGACGTTAGCACCTGTTTCCAGTGAATGATTAGGAGGTTTAAATTATGCCTTGTAACAACAGAAATGATAATTGATCAGCTTCAAAAGATTAATTGTCCCATTATTATGACCGTGACGTAATATTATTAATCATGACTATGCAAAATTAGATAAGAAATACTGCAGTGGACATTTAAGCTTAGAAAGACAATTATAGTATTACATGTTGTGCAAGAATTTGGAAAATGTATTTTAATACAATTATTCATCGTAGGGAAATATTATAATCGTAATTACTGTAGCCGAGCAGATTTCGAAAATATAGTAAATACCATTTTTTAATATATAAAATGAATCTTTTTATTATCGTGTAAATTATACAACGTAGCAGATTTTATTGTAGAGGCCAATAATAAGTTATTGAAATTATTAAGTTACTGACATATGTATAAGAAAGTGTTATTTTAAATTAATAATACACATTTAGAACTTCTGCGTAGAAGTATTAATATTGCAAGTTTAAGAAAATTGATGCTCAGTATAGTTAATTTCAGAAATAGCTGCAGTTCCAAACCAAACAAATGAACCTGTACCTAACTGAAGCAAGATTTAAACATTTTGGTACACTGTTAAGTATATGTATTTTGAGAAAGAATAATCGGTGCTACATGCGTTCCTTAATTTCGTTTCTTGTTTGAGATGTAAAGTATAAAACAAAAATAGAATTCATTTACCGTGCATAAAAACATAAATCGTGGCATTACTTTAGGAACACCTTGTGTATACACTTTACATGTGCAATCACTCAACACTCATCTATTAATGTACTCAGAATATATTGAGTGCAATGCCCTCCAGTTTCCAGTTGACACGGAGAGGGTCTGGCTAATCAATAATATCGATCAATATACTACTCAGGTCACATCATACTTATTACACGAATTAATTGATTCGGGCTGAAATCAATTCCGTTTGAAATATGAAATATCTGTCCGCCGGCTAATTTGAAATTATCGACAATTACACGTTATTAATTAATATAATCTCTTAAAAGTAACGTAGTATATAATAATATATGATATATTACTATTTTTAATCATACGTTATACTATCGATAATTAATTATATAATAATATAATATAATAATATAAACTCTTAAACTCTTAATGCAAGCTTTTAAAAAACAAGATGCCCTGTTTTGCTTCAAAATGAAGTAACGTAATGCAAAAACATATTTTCATTTTGCGGTTGAGTAAAATGTATATTAGGTGCACTAATTATACTAATTTGTTCAGATATTTTATTTGGTACAAAAAACTATGGGGATTTTTGTACTCTTTGTTTAAGTTAACAGCGGTTTTCTTTTTTAGGGACCAAAAAACGCGATGAGATACTATATCGCTTGTCAAGCACCAATGGATGCGACCATTACCGACTTCTGGAGGATGATCTGGGAGCAACAGTGCAAAGTGATCATCATGCTAACTGATCTCGTTGAGAACGGGGTAGAGAAATGTACCGAGTACATACCACCCTCGGAAATAACGGATTGCCACCGGTTATACGGTGATTTCCAAGTTACTTTAAAGAAGAGAGAAACCAAAGAAAAATATGCCATTTCCACGCTTCATTTAAAGGTAAGAAAAAATCTTTTTTTTTACCATTTATAACGAAATCTACATTTTTTGTTGAAATTCCCAAATTTAATAATTGTGCTATGAATGTTTATACAAATTCGAATTTTAAAAAAATAATCTAGAGAGTCTGCATTCGAAGAAAAATTTATTTCCGTTACTAAAGAACTTAGAGGATTTAAACAAACCCGGTTCTAGGATTGAAAGTAAAATGAAAAATCGTTCAAGCTTTGTCAACATTATTCGTTTAATGTATTATTTACATTCGTGGGTCCTGTAAATGTATTGAATTCATGTCCTAATTACTAGGGTGATGCTTATATGGATCAACAAATTTTTTAGAAAATTTATTGTGACTCCCTTCGAATATACTCCAAAAAACTACTGTAGTTTTCTAATTATTTCTTTAATTAATTTTATGAACCGTTACCACTTATCGAAACGACATTTTGAAAAATATTTACTTATTGATACGTGACGTTAACAAAAAGGGCACTTCTAAAAGAAAATAGGTATTAAAGTTCATCAATGCTAATCCTCCCTCCACTATATCGTTTACAACTATTATCGAATGAACAACTGCCGTGCTTGTTCTGTAAAGTTCATTATTCCAAATTCAAACCGTTAACAACGAGCACGTGCAGGTCCACAACAGTGCATTTCCAATCGTTACCACGGAAACAATAAACTTATATTATTTGTTAAACATTGTCCAATAATTACGACCAATCTGATAGCCCTTACAATATGAAGACTTTGGTTTCCAGTAGCGACCTCTAAACGCTAATCAAATTGGAAAAGAATTACACACACTCATCTTTCAGATGGGAGAACTAAATAACAAGAGGCCCCAATATAATTTTAAGACTTTGATTTTAAAAACCACCCTACTAATTACACTGATGTACTAAAGTTTACTTTTTCTTGTCACACAAGGCTTAATATACATATACTTTTAATAGTATTTTTTGTATTGAATTCATGTATGCAATCCGTTTGTTTCCATGACATAGGGTTTTTGTGCAACATATAGTTTAATATTTAATAATTCGTATAATTCTATATACTTAGAAACTGTAGAACATTACGTAAAATGTGGTGCTTCTTGATCTCCTGGGATATTTTGCTTGAGGAACGTCTCATTTAAGTGTCCAGCAGTAAACAGATAGCATAGTAGCACTCAATTTTCCTTGGTATCGCTTTTCCATGCACGATATGTCCTGATAAAATCGCTCACCATGTTTATCACTTACGGCACCTAGATTTTCCGGGGTGAAATCCAAATGAGAATCCGGAAAGTGTATTTTTAATGATAAGTTACACTCCATATCTTTATAAGAGTTTAATGGTTCTATAAAATATTATAGCAAAAACTATAGGCGGTGGAGAAAATTGTATTGCAGATTCAAATTCAACATCGAAATTTACATAAGAATCGGTGTAAATATTCTTTGAGACAAAAATTATGTTGACCACTGTTATCGTAATTCACTTTTTCACATTATTCGAGTCTTGTTCAGCTGTACTATAGTGTTCAGATTTTCCAAATTGTGGTCTTATTTCGTTAAAAATATACTTAGATTCAAGAAAAATACTTACAAAATGGTATCACTATATGAATTTATTCTTCCCTGGCATTACAATAATCATACAGATACTCTAAGGGCCATAGTAGGATTAATTATAACTTATAATAGGTACTAACTATATATATATATATATATAGTACTAACTCAACATTGGCAGCTGAAAGTACAATTATTATATTTTTATTATTAAACTGCGAGTGTTTATACCTTTATATAAATTAAAAAGTAAATCATTGTTTCTTTACTCTACTTATATTTGGACTGATTTTTCTATGAAGAATAACTTTCCTCCTGTAGTACCGCGAAGTCTATCGTGCACTTTATTTCATCACATCTCTGTTGTTTCGTAGAATCAACGTTCTACTCTAAAGCAATCCTGATTGAGAGTAACTTCACCGGCTAAATTGCTATCATTGCATTGTAATGTCCAGAGAAGCAGGGACGACATAACGACTGCATGTACCTACATTTACCCCTTTCGCTTTAATCTTTTCGTGACCAGATTAATTTTTTGTTAAGAATTGGTTGTTTATCTATTGTCCATTGTGTCTGTAATGAATACTGAATTGAGATGAATAGGGCGTAATTGTTCCGCTGTACCCTGTGTGTTGTAATTAGGGAGACGGGTTCTGGAAAGAACAAATTTTTACGAAGAATCTTTTTGTTAAAACTGTTTTCACTGTTATCAATTGTTCTATACACAAGCTCAAAATTACAAGATACAACATACATATTAGTCTCAATAACGATTTAAGGGTGGGCGCTAGAGGGTTAAACCCAAGAAACTAATTGCTCCTGAACGCACTTGACTCGAACCTGATTATTCAGGACTAAACCACCAGGCTAATTGTTATAGGCTCATTTAATCTATTCCTTGAATGTGCGATCAATGTTCTACGTATCGAAAATGAGAAAGAATTCAATTTTGTGGTATAGGTATACTTCTGCAGAAAGTATTCAAACCACAGCGCGTGTTGCGAAAGCACTATGTAATGTTGGAAAGTTTAATCCTACGTCGAGCGCAATATGTTTTGTAACATCAATGGACGCAATGTACCTGGGAGGCACAATTTATATTAGGGGGTTTATTTCCCATTTTTATAAGATAATATTCATCATTTTTATAAATAATTTATTTTAATGATATAACCATTTTATAGACAGCATTAGCCCATTAAGTCCCAAGTAGTGAATTAAGGCGATTTTTACACATATAATTATTTATAACTTATAGAAGTGTATAAGAAAGAATATAAATACTATCAAAAGAATGTTTGGATCGGTACTTTATGTATAATAACATGTTGCGATTGTGCAGCTTCGGGCACTTTTTTATTGAAAAATGGAAATAAAATGATTTATATATTATTTTTTCGAAATATAGAAAATGCATTATGATGCAGAAAACATTGGTATATCATAGTACTATAAATACTTCAATTTCTACAAAATTCGTAACGTCATATGATCTAAGTGGAAATAGAAATGGTGACAGAAAAAATATGAACAAAACTGTGAAATCCTCTTTCGTAACTGCAACATGAAAAACAGAATTCAATAACGAAAATTTACTGAAAAAAAATTGCGAGTGAAATGTTCCGTTAACGGGATGTTGTGTCCAAATAGGTTAATGGCGTTGCAACATTAGGCCAAAAATAAAGAATACTAAAAACACTTAATGATTGGTTTGGTAATTATTAGTCGTTGTCACGTCGCTGTGGCTATGAGACCAGTTGCGCCCAACGGAGGATTAAGCAGTAAATGTCACTGAAACATTTCACGCACAATATGAACAGACCAATTGTGTTTTTCAGAATCTGGAGAACAACACATTCCGAGAGGTGTATCATATTTGGTATTTGTGGCCTGTCAATGGCGCACAGTCGGACGGAGCGGGCTTGATAGCCGTGCTCCTCGAGGCGAGGGCACTCCAAAGGGGTGGCCCTGGACCCATTGTTGTCCACTGTAGTCCCGGCACTGGACGCACGGGAACGTTAATAGCTCTTGACCTAGGAATTAGACAATATGAGATTACGAGGACTGTGGACGTGCCAAGGGTCATTTACACTATCAGACGGGATCGTGCTGGGGCTGTTCAGACGAAAGAACAATATGCTTTCATTTATAAGGTGATTTTCATTGTGTTATGTAGCTAACCTACGATTTTATCCAATAGACTATACTCCATTAACTTACGAGAAACGACCGCGAATGTGTCGCTCCTCGATTTTGATTAAACTTTGCACGATTGTACAAAACACAAAAAAATTGTGTCTAAATCAATGGTCTTATCTAAAGTCGAATCCACACTGTACACGGTGAGTCATTTAAATTGATCCCTGCGAATATCTTCGAAATCGTTTTTTTTTTTTTATTAATCTCCTTTATTCATGTACCAGTCGTACAGTTTGTAGATTTTTTACATGGTTTGTATTTTCGTTTTATTCAGGGATCCGTCATTTCGCTCCTTCCACACATTCATCCATTCCTCACTTTCGAAATCGTTGATGATAGCGAAAAATGTTTCAGACAAAAGTTTCGAAGAAGCAATAATTTCACGTGAGTAGTCTTTTTATAGATGAACGCGTAGAGGACATATTAAGGTCAGATTTGTTTTGTTAAAGGGAATCATATATTATTTAACATATTAATCGATGCAGCTTATCATTTATTATAATAAAGTATTGAACCATTTATGCCAAAAAGCCATTAGTTTAGGAGGTATTTGAATTTCAATAATGCAAAATTGTACTCAATTTCGGCACAATTTGTACGCGTGACATTTAACATCTTATACTTGTATGCATAGCCTGTCAACAAATTTCAAAAGAAATGCTAGAAGGGTTCCATATATCGTTTAGAAACGGAGTAAATCTTTGCATTGAAACTAAAGAATGTAGTTTTGAACATCAACTTTAGAAAGGTAAACATTGCACTATTAGTACCACTTCGCAATTTTGAAATTATAATATCTCTTAAACTAATGGCTTTTGACAAAAATATTTAACACATTTTAATAGAAAATAACGAATTGCATTGAATAATACATTAAAAATATATATATATAATTCCGTTTAACAAAGATAATTTGACGTTAATATGTCCTGTACGAGTCCACCTATGAAAAGACTACTCGTATCAAATTATTTCTTCCTCAAAAGCATTCAACTTTTATCCGAAATGTTTTTCGATGTCTTCAATGGTTTCGAAGATATTCACGAGGATCGATTTAAATGACTTACCCTGTATAAGAAAACATTCTTATGTAGCTAGATTGTTTAAAAAAAGAAAGAAAAGTGTTATGTGACGTTACGTGGAAATGAGAGTGTTAAAAGGTGAATTAATTTACAAATTTGTATATTTTCAAACGTTTGTCACGTTTATCGATCTGATAAAGATAGATATATGTTTATCGTCGTGTTCCAGTGTAAAACACACAATCAATAGCATTGTGAGCACAAGGTGTCAGCCACTTTTGTTAATTCTTTTACAAAGTGTTTGTTCACTTAGTAATTTCACGTTGTAAACACACATGAAATAACAAGTACACATAGAAAATAATTTATCGGTTATTTTACAAATAAAACAATTGAATTTTACGAAATTGATATTTTCGAGTATATACAATTATTAATATAGATATACAATTATATCAAAATTATTCAATTAAAAAAAACGCATTAAAATTACATACACACATTAAAATTATTGTATATTATTAGTGTCCATGTATACCAGAAGAACATTATGTAGCATCGAAATAACATAGAAATATCATTACAAAATAATTGACATTGTTTTCATTTTGCAGGCGTTAAATTTGTACGCGACCAAACTAGCTGGCGGTGTGTTGGATTCAACGTGAATTACTCGAGTAGATTACAAAAACGTTCTCCAACGAGGACAACACTTAAATCGAAGAAGGAATCTGCTGTACCAATGAAGGGTAGAGAAAAACACGTCACGGAAAGCGATACAAAGCACGAGATTATGCAACACTCGAGATCCTAGAATTATCGAAATAGAAAAATACTACACGATAATCGATCGAAAAAAGGCGACTTGTGATACGTGGACCATTCTGACGATCATATATCGCGTCAGATTTTTACTTGATTTACTAGGAACAAGACGATTTCAAGAAGAAAGAATTGAGGCACCTGTGTTTAATCACTTGTCTTTTTCTTTCGGCTGATCTTTGAACTATATTATATCGTTGATATAACGTTGAAACTATTTTGAGGATGACAGATTTTTATAAATTATAATTTTTTAATCTAGAATTAATAGTTCATCTGGAAATAAAAGATGCTCAAAAGGTATAAGATGTTTTACAAATAAAAACAAATTCCCTTTTATTGTATAACTCAGTTTTCTTACATGTATTATATGTATGCTTACATTAGATATATTGCATATATTCTCCCGAAGTGTGTAATGAGATTCAGCTTCTTTTAACCGTAAAAAGTGGCTTCAACTGAATCGGTACTTTTGTCGCAAAATTCTATGACCGAAAGAAGAAGACAAAATAAGTGGTGATACCTCGTCCAAGTGAAAACTGCGAAACACGAGACAGAAATTAATTTGCGACATCCAATCCATTTGTCGACGTTCTTCAGTTTCGTATTTCTGAAGCCTCTACGATTTCGTAAATCTCTTTATTGTAGATTTTGTCTCCTCTGTCAATACTTTAATAATATATGAACATATTATATACAGGGTGAGGCAATAACTATGTCCACTTTGAATATTGCCGTTATTTGTAATAATATGAAAAAATGTTATCTACAAAACTTACACGGTATAGAGGGGGGCATATTGTGACACAAACATTTTCCGCGTGGGTGAAGGCATAGAGGAGATTTCAAGGTCAACGAGCTATCATTGTAGGTCATGCAAGCTCAAATGTGATTGAAAAATAAACTTTCTTACATTACAGGAGGTGCTCGAAGTGGTGACCGTTTGCGTCAATGCAAAGTTGCAATATTCGTATTGCTGCATCACGTGCATGTTTTATTGTTTCTGAACTTATTCTAGCACATGCTGCAATTATCCGTTGTTTCATATTTTCTGGTGTAATGGGTACTTCTTGATAAACAGAATTTTTGAATGCTCCTCAGAGAAAGAAATCTAATGGAGTTAAATCTGTGGAACGAGGTGGCCAAGAAACTAATCCTCCACGTCCTATCCATTTATTTGGGTAAAGTTCGTTCAGTGCATCTCTTACTCTCCGAGCATAATGTGCTGGACACAAGTCGTACTGTAACCATATCATTTGGCGAACGTGTAGTGGTACATTTTCTAATAAAAGCCCCTATGAAATAATGCAGAATGTGCTAGAATAAGTTCGGAAACGATAAGACATGCACGTGATGCAGCGATACGAAGATTGCAACTTTGCATTGACGCAAACGGTCATCACTTCAAGCATCTCCTGTAATGTAAGAAAGTTTATTTTAATTCCACATTTGAGCTTGCATGATCTTCAATGATAGCTCGCTGAAGTCGTCTCAACAACAGCTATCACATCGCGATAAAAAAAACATAGCATTCCATTAGAAAAAATAGAAATGACCTTGAAATCTCCTGTATACCTTCACCCACGCAGAAAATGTTCGTGTCACAATATGCCTCCCTCTATACCGTATAAGTTTTGTATATAACATTTTTTCATATTATTACAAATAACGGCAATATTCAAAGTGGACATATTTATTGCCCCCACCCTATATATACATATATATCTACATGTATTATATGTTATATATTTATAAATAAAAGTAATTAAGCATAGTTAAAATATTTAATATTGGTATCATACGTTGGTAGCCGGTAGGGTTATTTCGAAAAGGCTGTTGTAGAAAATGATTTCTCATAAATATTTAGGAACAGGCATTGCACGACGAAATCCTCGACGATAATGTGTCTTTGTTTGAGAATCACATATGTTCATGCTATTCATCGCAAAAAACCGCACAATTTTTTAACGATTTCGATAATTTCATCAAATATTAAAAGAAAAGGCAAAAAGTGTACTTATTCTACTTGAATGAAAGTTCTAAACATTTTGTAAATGTGATTTCTTTCCCTCTAGAAGTTTGAATATTGTCTTCTCTTAAATGAGACCGTATAATATTTTTATGATCTTGATATAGAAATTTCATCGAGTATGCAAAGTACTATTACATATATGCATGTAAAATAATTATGCAGAAAATTGCCGATCCACTAGCTGGTACAAACCAAAATTAGATATATAATTCATTTCCATAATGTCAGAAAAATATCGTTCTCTTATTAACATTTTAAACAATTTAACTTAAATAACTATATTCTTACACCTGATGAAGATAAATAATTTTATTGAGCTTTTATTCGGAACTTTTATTGATGAGCTTTAAGTGTCTGTTTTTGAAATATTTATTCGAATAAAAAGTTATTCAAATACTTGAAGACATAAGAATCCACTGGCGAAAAAGCAGTGAATTCAAACAAACGTGGTACAATTTTTTGTAGCCTACGTATATGTATTAACCTGAAGGTAAGCATAGCTATATACTGAAGAAACACGTTTGTTTCTAAAATATCCGTTATATAATTTGTTCTATATTTGAAATAAATAAATTTTGTGATTTCTGTATCGCATCTCCCAAAAAAATTGTGCAGATTATTACGATGAACGCATTTATTCGTATCGTTTATACATGTGAAGAATTCGTACAGTGACACAGCTTTACTCTTTCTCTTTTTGTGTCTTTCGAAACTTTTATTTTTATATTTCTGTAACATTAGTGTAGTAACTATTTTATCGTCTTTAAATAATTGGGCGTACCAATGATTAGCCGGCTATTTTTTTAATAAAACTACAATATAGTTTAAATGAAATATATTTACTTTGATTTAAATTCAGTGTACATTAGGTATACGAATAAGTAACCTATCATTTCTTTTCAATAAATTGGTAACACAGTTTAAATTTCAAACATCTTTCTACCATTTTCATCTTTCAAAATGGTGGTGAACGTTGAAGAATGGGAACAAATATCACTGAAACGGCATAAGCTTCTAATTTCTTCCAAAATAAGTTTTGAATTTGATAAAACACAGTGGATTACTTATTGGTACACCTAATAATTTGTATTCGGTGTACCTTCCCGTCCGTTGTTGTTGTCAAACAATGAGGAACGTTGGTAATATAGGCAAGGCAAATATGCTTCTGATTTTTTAAGAGCAATTGAACATGGTAAAGGGTAGGAGACCACACACTCGTACGCCTAATAAGACCTATGAAGTATTATAAAACTGACGATTCTGGTTATAAATATCTGCAAGTCACTGTACGCGTATATGTTGATTAATTTTTAGTATCAGGATCGTTTAACCCCTTAAACGTTATGGTTCAACATTCAAAATGCAATCCACGTCCAAGTCCATGTCATAACGATTACTTGACAAAATTTTTGCTCATTACGAGAAATATTTTTAGAAAACAAAATTTAACTAGTAAATGGATACATTTTGAACATCGTTCTTTCGAAAGAATTAAAGGAATTCAAAAAATTTTAATTTTTAAAAAATTATCATTTTTAAAATTTGTGTAACGTAAATATGTCCGTCAATCCCACTGTGTATTGACTTTGGTCATGACGCATATATACATAACCACTTAAGGGGTTAAGAGTATATATGACGTTTTCAAAGATCCATAGAGATTACAGATCGACCTAAGTATTACCGAATTATTGTTATTATTGTTATTGTTGCTATTACATGATTGTACAGATTATTCGATTCGTAGCACGCCGCTCTCTACAACTGTGTGTACATAGAAATCAGCCAGAGATGAATTTATTATGTAGCAGTTAGACTTGGTGAAAGAATGCATTCTTTGTTTGCAAATAGTGAACTATTTGATCTGTGTCAGAATTTTTGTGAATTTGTAGTAGTTGTATTTAATTGTCGTTTACTACAAATTTCGTAGTACATTTCGGAAATTTTTGATTCTGCGAATCGTCGGCATCGTTTCAGCCTTTGACATGAATCAGAACATGCGGCGAACGTAAACGTACATATATGTAAGTATTTGGATGATTCACAATCATTTCGATCGACATTTTTATTTCTGGTGATATGCTTAAAGTGTCCGGCTTCCAAGATTTACGTATGAACTGGAGTAGAAAATTTCTCGGACTCTCCAAATTTTTTAAAATAATTTTATATTGTTGTTTATAAACTACTGAAATATAGCTATACTTCATTTCAATTTTTATCAGATATGTTTTTATCCTGTTTGTTATTATTTACTTTTAATGTTGAAAAAGGTTAAGGATCGAGTGTCGTTTAGGATTTCCGAGTATGTGAATTTGTTTGCAAGGAATATGTAGTGTATTCGAAATTATAAAAAATTCGTGAATGTTACAATATTCCGACTGAGCCATGCAAAACGAAAAAAATAGACGTCCATGGATTTACAACCACTTAGAAATACGCTTATACAATTTTTTGTACTATGTTGGAAATAGAATATTGAAAAATTTTAAATAATTATGCCGTACGCCTAAAGTTTATTAAGATTGACAGACAAGATCTATGAAATAATTTAATAAGGTT
Source organism: Dufourea novaeangliae (assembly GCF_001272555.1). Classification (NCBI taxonomy): domain Eukaryota; kingdom Metazoa; phylum Arthropoda; class Insecta; order Hymenoptera; family Halictidae; genus Dufourea; species Dufourea novaeangliae. The sequence continues at coordinate 126,895 of NW_015374338.1, read as the reverse complement.
ACATAGTAACGTTCGTACAAATCAGTACGTTTGTAAAATCAAAATTATATTCATGTCCGTCTAAACTTAACATTTATACGAAGCAAATTAAGGGACACAGGGTTAATTTGTAGCTAGTACCAACCAGCTATTTGTACAAATTTAGAGGATCAATCGATAAGCTTTTTACTAATACAAACAGTTTCAAAAATCTGTAGCCCCAACTGTTTCGTTGAGAAAGTTACATTAGTTTCGGGTTATTGGAAAAAAAGGATTCAATACGCTTCAATGGGGACACAGACATCGAACGTTCACAATTATTACAATGTTAGACGACAATGATAATTTGTACATATAAAAGCCCACGAAAGTTGTCCCGTCGATACGATATTTCGTATGTCAGCATGAAATTTGCCAGGAGATTAAGTTTATACCTTTTTAGAGTTCTAGGAGTTAGAATCTAGCTGCGAAGAAGTAAAGATATAAGCATAATGATCTCATATACTAAAACTTGGTATTAAGACGAATTAAAACTTCTTCGAAATAAGCACGCTTCTCTCCGACGCCATTACGGACTAAGAATATGACTTGCTCTTAATAGAAAAGAGAACACTAAATTTATCAGTGCTGTATTGTACACGTGAGATTTTTTATTGTCGACCTAAAAGGTGTGGTATATCAAGTGTTAAACGTATGTAACAGTTGAGTATTTTTTACCATTCCTCGAATAGTATTATAATATGTAGTAACGAAATTATCGTGTAACCTTACATATTAGTATCTTTGTCTTACATAACATTGTAATTCCTAAACAAGTAGCACGCAGTAATCGTGAACATATATAAAGCATTTGTACGTGATACCATTAATTATATCGAATGTGCAAATTAATGAAAATGTTTACTTTAAAATTTCGTGAAATTAGAATATTCGAACCAGTGTTGATGCGCCAAATACATATTATTTAAATACGTTATCCGTTATAAAAACAAGTTTTTGGAAAAGGTAGAAGAAGATTGTCCTTTAAAATATGTTCACATTTATCTTTTTCTCAACTTAGCATTTACAAAAGTTGTTCACTGTGAAATTAGTATTATGTTTCTTGAAAATGGTAAAATGTAAAAAAAGTATATTAAATTTTTCGCTTCCAGATGTTTCATTGTAACACGGAAAACAAATTTACAATCGATATATTTGCTATAAACTACAATTATTCTATTATTCTCACATATCAGAGCTTAGACTTTAAATATATTATAAATTAAATATATTGAAATAAATAAAGTATATTAAAAATTTAACTTAATTTAAAAAATTTCCGAATTATTGTAACAAATTGTGTTTAATGAAAGTGATCGGTTTTTACGGGACAATCTGAGATCGAGATACCAAAAAGGTACTAAATATTTAGTTGTATACGTATTTAATATTGGTATTGTATAAGATAAATATGTATGTTCCGTGAAAGTTAGAAAAACACGTCCCCAAGTAAGAAAACCCGATTGCGAATGATGAATAAACGCATACTTTGTCAGAAAACTAAGGAGAAACGAATGTCTATGTGTTAAATGTGTATACCTATCAACGTACGATTTAAAACTATACATGTAATTATATTATAGAGATTGAAACCTGGCGAACAAAGTATGATAACGATCATTTAATCGTTCATTTATCGTGGCAACTGTGTCGACTGCGCCTAACCATAGTTGGACGAAGGAAATAAATATAACTGTTCGATATGCACAACTTGGTTTGGAATTCTTTACACCTTCACTTCATAGTCCGTGAAGTTACACACGATTGATATTTTGATTAATTTATTGTTTTAGAAAATCAAAATAAAATGAACTTCGAAGTTTACATTAAAGTTAAATATAATACCTAATGTCAATACTATTTCTGGTAAAAAGTATTTAATACGCGAACAAACTAAACGCTGGTAGAAAAAATTATTCACGAATTCGACATGAATAACACATTTTCACCGGTAATAATAAAAGTAGAACGATGTGTTATGATTATGACTCATGATCTGTTTTCAGATCATACAGGTTTTGGTGGAGATGACTGAAAAACGGAATGACGACTGAAAGAAGGAACACCTTTCTTTTGACGAAGGTAGAACCAAATAATTTAGTCCATGGATGTAGCCAGGTTATCAGCCGCCGGCGGCAGGGGGGGTGGGGGATATTAACACATCGACTGCCAGAGTGGAAAAGGCTGTACGTAGTCAGATACACTTTATTTTGTGTTTAAAGTCATAAGTCATTGAAAATGTATTAATAGAGTATTTTTTTCTTGTAGAGTGGGACAAAAGCCACTTTTTTCATGTGGCAAGGGCCCCCGTGCCCCCTCCCCTTCTTCATTAGGATGAGTTTGGCTATGGCAAGTACCAGAATGAAAGAATAAAGTCCATAATCAATAAAATAGCAGCGCTTGGAAATTTGACTATCGATTTTCTCATATGCCTTTAACTTTCGGGGGTTTAAAAAAATAGAAAAAAGAAAGATTTTGAATTAGTTATGATACCTGCTATAGCCAAAAATTTATTTATTCTAATGAAGAATCTTCTTGGCTTTTTTATTTGAGATAGGCAGAACGGCTGGAATGATGGACACTATGTGTTTATAGGCGTTTGTCTACTACGGCATGAAGAGTCTCCAATTTTTATTGTTTTCGACATAAAAAATTGTAAATGTTCTTAAAATATGTATAAATATACTGCGAAATGTTAACTGCAAAAAGTGTTATAATTTCTTTGATAAGAATCCCAAATGTCACATTGAAAACAGGCATCTACACTACACCACGCCTTAAGTTCCTGCGAATGATGGAGATCTACTACATTGTCTGTCTTAACGTGGTCTATAAGAAAAATAAAGAAAAGACAATAGACGTGGTTACATTACAGCGCATAAAATCCCTTGTGATAGGGCACTCGGGTTGTTTCAATATCGGATTCTAGTGCGTGTCACGTGGCCCTCACAGCGCTCTTTTGTCAAACTATTTGGACAGCTAGGCTACAATATCTTTATAATATTTTAATAATAAAGCGAGTCGTGAAAAGTGACCAATGTGTTCTTCAACGATCCATTACGTATACAGTAAAATTTGTATTGTTCGAGAGGGCACATACGATGACACAAACAGATATTCTGTTCGATGTTATCTACAACGTTACGTAAAGGTCATTGTTGTTTCTTTCAAAATGCTATCATTTATTTCTAACTTCATAACATACTAGTTGATGCCAAGACGAGTTCAACGATAGGACACCATGATCTTGAAATCACCTTCGATTTAGAAATTTAGGATATATCAACGGAAGTTAGGCTTTCCAAACCATCCAGTTTCATTCATAATGATAGCATTGATAACACGTGTGCCGTTAACAGAACGTGATCTCTAACTGTACATAAACATGATTATCAACGAACGTACAATCTGTTTTACTACCGACTTATTTAGATATCATATCAGTTTATGAATGTACTCAAAGGAAATGAAGATCAATCTGATGCTTATTTATGGTGAAAGTCGTCAATGTCGTAAAGAAGCAGTTCTTCTATAAGTGCAGAGAACGATTTTCTGATCGCAATGTTCCGTCCACAATCCATCCCTTTCTGTTTACTCTAATCTAACTAAAAGTACTAGTAACTAAAAAGTTCAATTGAAAGGGCACTTTAAGGAGTTACAAAATATTTAAATGCGTATAGTACTGCTCAACAGCATCATTTCGAAAACTTAAGTTAATGCAATTAAAGTAATAGCACACTTTGAAGTTGACACTACTCGATTTTAAATTTTTGAGTCCAAGATCATAGTAATTCAACATCATTGAACTCGTCTTGACATCAGCTAACAAGCTATGAAGTTAGGAATTCATGGTATCGTTTAAAAGAACACCGACGACCCTGAAATATTCTCGAAGATAACGTCAAATAAAAGACTTATTTGTATCGTCACAGTAGCCCCCTTGGACAGTGTAATTTTCCTCTTTGACATTTTCCTTTATATTCAGTACTAACAGAGAAATTTAAGTGAGCTCTTCCTCGTGATTCAACCTGTATAACAACGTGTTTTCAGTGGAGTCGAAGGCGAATGGCCTGGCGTTATTTGGCCTTCGAAGGATTTATAACACAGTTTTAGAACGCGTACGGTCTTAAAAGGGGATGGCTGAGACTAAACAGACCTGATGTTGGACGATAGCGATAGACAACATTGGGTCATACGGCTATCGATTGACAGACTTGTTTATTCGAGACAGATGAGTGAAAATTAGATATGGCGCTGGGTTACCTTCAAAATAAGGATAGTGCTTATGGAGGTTCTAGCTACGAAGTGGATTGCCTTCTGATGAGGACTGTGTTGGGTCGCATGATACTTGCCCCAAAATCGCCTTGGGAAAAGAATTTTCTATACGAGAGGGATACATCCCGTCGGAAAAGTCCTCGCATTTATAACAGGTCATGAATTCTAAAATTCCACACATCTTTTCATTCGAATATTTTCTGCAACACACGTACTTGTATCCATTTTATCTTTAGGTCAATAATCAGGTACCCGGGTACCCATTTTCAATTTTCGTTTAAAAACTTTATATTTTCTTGTTGAAGTATCGCAAACAAAGCCGCAGCTAACATTTTCGCTAAGGAAACAGTGGTTTCAAGTCACCCAGCAACCTCTCATTTCCCGAAAGAGAGACACTTTTGAGACACCTTGTATAGCCTTCTTTCAGTGTTTGGGACTGAAGGTGGCTTCCGCGTTTGGTATCATTTCTCACTGGGGCTCCATATGGCTCATTTTACTTTTTATCAAATTTACCAATTTAATTTGAATGATTAATATTTTTAACTACTTCAAACTACTTAAATGGAAAAACATTTACAAACAAGTGGAAGAAACAACATTTTTTCCCCTTATTGACTCTCAGAAGATACTACTAAATGCATTGAAACCTAAGTTTGCATACTTTGATCTTAATCTTTAGTTTTATTTGATCGTTAACATATCTTGTTTTTCATGCCATCATAATCTCCGTAAAGCAAATCTATAATCACATCTTTTTTTATAAAAATATCATTTTTTATGGCTAAATAAGAAATGATTAATCTTTTACCATCAACTACAGTTCCACATGGCTAATGTTAAAAATACATTTTTGTAACGTTTCTTTCTCACGTTTTTTTTGGCTATGTCCTACACTTACCACTTGCACACAGATTGCTTGCTTTCAGACGTTCCTGGACCAAATTTTTAACTGTTAATAACTTCAAAGCGAGGCCTCCAACATAATTTCGTCATTGTTGATTTTCATTTTGACGTCAACCATATGTTTTTGATTTCGTTGGTCGATCCAGCTCATAATTCTATATGAAAAAGTATAAATCTGTTTATATAAAAGAAACTATTAATTTTGGAAATATTTTAACTTGAGTTACTTGAAGTGGCAGAAATGAAACAACTGTTATAATTCCCAAAATAATAACTTGGGCCAAAATTGCTACTATATACATCGAAAACTGTAATGGATATAACAAAATTGTTAGAATGAAAATTTATTGGCTTCTTAAGCTCCGTAAAACTGTGAAATAAAATTGTTAAAACTTCATTGTTTATTTATTTAAACAATAATTTTTAAACCATTTCATTGGACAGTTTTATAGAGCATAAAAGACATTAAATTTTCAATCTAACAATTTTGTTTATCCACTGCAGTTTTCAAGGTGTACAGGAAAATAAGAAAACTTTTAAAGAAGAGTTTTTAAACTAAAGACCTAAGAAGTAACAAACAAAATGCCAGATACGGCTACAGATGTCCTTTACAAAAACTTGTGAATTTTCAAATTGGAGTTTTAGACTTACCGAAATTCTCTTGTGTGTGGTTTGTGTATTGTCTCTCTAATATATGTGTGTGTCCTACATAAAGTAAATCCTCGATGAGTGTTCGAAGACTCCTTGGCACTGAACATTAAATATTTTATAAACTAATGGTCATATGTATACTCGACCTCTTAAAAACCGAAATAAGTGTCACTCGCCTGGGAAATTCAATATCGGTCCTAAAAAATGATGCCAACATCTCTCATAAACAATTCAGGAAATGCATATAAATAACTTTCTTTTTGTAATTTTGTTGAATTTTTAGGTTTCTTTTGATATATGGAGGGCTCAGAAGCCAATCAGTGTAAGTCACAAAGTAAGGTAACAATGATAATTGTTTAGAAAATGGACTGTAAAAAGTAATATATGTTATCCACAAATAAACAAGGATTCATATGTATAGAATACACACATATGATACTGGTTGCGTATGAAATAAATATTAAAAGTGTATTTACACGGCATAAGTCATTTTTAATGAAAGAGTGACTTACATTGATTGACTTCTGAACCCTCCATATGTAAATGAAATAACTGTAAGGACACAAAAGAGCACCAACGTGATGATTTTGTTCACTTAGACCAAAGTGTCCACGCTATTCATTGGGTAAACTTTCAGAATCTTCCACACCGCCTGGCTGGTGAATTGCTTAAGCTCGAATTTGGACCGCATGTTGGTGTTTTTTCTTTCTTTTCCACGGATCTTGTTTATATTTATTAAGAAAAACTTAAAAAGTCAAGACATCATAAAAAGAAAGTTATTTACATCCCTTTTCAGAGCTGCGCATAACGGACATATTAAATTTCCTAGGCGAACGACAATTATTTCCGTTCTTAAGGGATCGAGTCCTATAACTTTCTTCCTCTGTTCCTTTAGAGAGGAAGTTGCATCAACCCTCAGGTGTGGGGGTGGAGGGCAGTTCGGCAAGATCGCGGACCTTCCCTCAGATTCCGTTAAACCCAAGTACGACGTGACCACCTCGAAATCTTGAATTTATGACACTTTGATGGTCATACAGGCCCCTTCAAGATGCGTGACATGCTTTCCGCCAGGTTAATAATGAAATCGAAAAATCCTTGATCCTGCCATCTGGCGAAGTAACGACGAGCCCTAATACAGATACTATAGTATTTATTCCAAATTCGTAATGCCGAAAGAAAGGCCGTTCTCTTTGAATACTTCTAATCGACGTGCGCTACGAAAAGTAGCATGTTTCATTTGTCTTACGAAGACCAGCATATTTCAATCTATCCCGAAAAAAAGCACGTTTCATCGTTTCCCACGATCACTAGCATGTTTGACATTCACTACGATAACAAGCACGTTTCACAGTTCGCCACGAACAGTAGCGTATTCCGAACACTGCAGCGAAAAGTAGCACATTGCATATGTCCTACGAAGGCTAGCACACTTTTTGTTTTATTAACCATTTGAATCCGGAGAATTTTGAAGAAAATATACGGAACAGGCATATACGTCGCCCAGATTCAAAGGATGAAAAACGTATATTTCGTTAAGAAGAAACGTTTACCTTTTTATTTTTGCAGTAGATTGCTAGGTAACCGATTTAATGTGATGGTTTTCGTCGCTATAAACGAAACATGCTACTTTTCGAGACCACAATCGAAACGTGCTGCTTTTCGTAGTCAGAAAGTCCGAAGTGCTAGTCTTCGTAAGACAAATGAAACGTGCTAATTTTCGTAACGCACGTCGTAATGGTATTACTTATACACTCTTTTACAATTTTCACATCCAGTAAACATTACATTATTCTGTCCTTCTTAAATACAGAACAAAATTTGATATTCTACTAATATTTTCTTCAGTTACAAGTTTCAATTTCTACATTCATTATTTAGTTAATACTTTTATCCTGGGATCGAAAAAGTTATTTTTTAAAAAACGTTCTCGTATTATAAGTTTTGATAAGAGTAGATAAACAAAAGTTCTTGGAAATAAAAGTTTTGCTTTGAATAGAATTTATGAAATACAAAAATATAATATAAATTTGTATAATTTTTTTTCTCAAACCTTGCCAAATTACATCAATTTGGCTCGGCACTTTTCGTTCAGGTTCTACCTTTTCAGTCGGCACTAAAAGGGTTAATACATATGTCAAAAGGTTTCTACGGTGATTATGTTAACTCAATTCAGTACATTCTCATGGAGATTATATATCAACGACGCCCAATCGATTGTAGTTTTTACTAAATATAACATATGCACAATGAAATTACTTCAAGAACGAATATCTAGTACTAGATATATATAATATAATATTACAAATGATACTAAAGTTTCTTATCTTCAAGGGTTCATATTGAACGGAAAATTTTTTAATTTTACAAGGAGATATCCCCAAATGAAACGCTGACTTTTTAATAAGGTTTAACACAGTGATAGAACTTCGAATTCTCAAGCCAATGATATTTGTTTCAGCCCTATATGGGCGAACTTTCAGAATTAGTTTATGAGATATTTAATGTTCACGTTGTTGCCAATATGTATACATGGTGTTTCCGAATTGGTGGTACAATCCGAAAGGATGTAATTCTACATGTAAAAATAAATCCATAATATAAAATAAAATATTCTCGTATGATGCTTTGTTTTCAAGATAATCAGTTTTCGAAAATCATCTCTAAAACGTATGTAGGAGAAAGGTGTCTAAAACGATCCCTCGGGGTAAAATGATTCCTGGCTGCCCTGTGGTGCTATATCGTAATGTTGTTCTGCAATAGTTCTCCCCGCACGTCATTAGTCGTTGCTCGAAGTGCCATGTAAATATCAGTGCTCTGCGTGTTGTCCACAAGAAAAATATAAAATTACTGCAATTTATCTAAGATAAGGTCTTTTTCCATGTTATATAACTTTTCTCATAAACGGATTAACGTGACAGCTACTTCTTGCGCGGATTTAACCACAATTCAATAATAAGTTAATTAATGTTTCGTTATCGCATGTAATAAGTTGATGTTATATTCAACCACTGAATGTGAGTTGGGTGTTTGGGATCATATGATCCCTCTCTAGTAGGATAAAATGATCCCAGGAATCATTTTATTCATATCCTATATTATTGTTTTTTGTTTTAATTGCAACCAGAGTTGGGCAGAATTTTATTCGAATAATACAGAATGAAAAGCAGCAGTATCTAAGGGTATTGTTCTGAGCTTTAAACAGTTAATGAGATTAAATAATTGTTCGATAAATGTCGATTCATTCAATTAGAAATGACGAAATACTTTTTTTATCTTTTATTCGTTATTCGAAACTTTTTATCTAGATAATGAGTTTGCCCATCTCTGGTTACAACAATGCCCCGTCCTTATGAAAGAAAAACAACGCGTCAAAGCTGTTTTCGTTTAAATAAAATATAATAAATATAATATAATAGGTATAAAATGATCCTTAAGTATGCCTTCAAAGAAATGTGAATAAAAAATATAATTGATCACGTAGCTAAATTTTATTTAAGCCGATGATAAGATGGATAGATTAACTTACAAAAACTACTTTACTTTTATTTAAATAATGAGCATTTGTATTTTTTATATAAATTACGCCTTAAAGGGGTCGTTTTAGACACCTTTTCCCTACGTATTCGTAGTGACAATAAGTAGAACCGGAATGTAATGAACAGACGTGTTAACCAAGTCCTATTCAAGCAAATTTCCAAACTTGATTATTTCGAAAACAAAGTATCGTGGGAAAAAATTTTATTCTACATGTTCGGTTTATGTGAAATCATATCCTTTCAGGTTGTACCACCAGTTCGGAAACACCCCGTATGTAGCGTACAACTTTAACATTAAATATCTCATAAACTACTGGCCATATGGGGCTGAAACAAATATTATTGGGTTCAGAATTGCAAGCTCTAGCACTCGACTAAACCTTATAAAAAAGTCAGGATTACACTTGGGACCTTTCGTTGTTAGTTCAGAGACACCCTATGTATAAAAGTGTTCTCCATCGATCGCTTTGATATGTGCTTACATATGAGGATGAAGCTACTATCTGCTATTCTTTTCCACGTTTATCTGCTGACGACACCATACTGGGTCAATAGTAGCATACCCTTGAGAAGGATATCTTCGAATCCCCGGAAGGATTCTCTTAAGGTTGAATCACTTCGTTCCTTGTGTGCGAATATAGTCGGGGTCGCTTAGGGTCGTACGACGGCTATTTTCCGTATATGTATACCAACATCTCCGATTCTTTTACTACTTAGAATAATTTATCACACAAGGTTTATACTAAGAATTAATTAGATTCCAGTTGCCAATAAGTTACATTAATTAAGGTTTACAAGACATTCTTTTTAATAAAAAAATAAGGCAACTGTCATTTCTTATAATCTATCCATGTTATTTATTCTTTTTAGTCCTTAGACCAGATCCGATGAAATACAACGACAATGAAAACGTTAATAAACAAAGTAAGGTTAAATAGACTCTATACACGTTTTTCATTGAAATATAAGTGTTACTTTCATGTTATATTCATTACATAATTATTATGCTGCATTTGAAGATGACTCCTTTTAGCTGCCACCTTTCGGTTAAATATTATTATCGTTAAATAGAATTTTTTGCAGAAACATACATGCATCTAAGTATTCATAAAAGTAACATGAAATATACCTGTTAGTAAAATAGCCTGTTTCATGTGCAACGACCTAATAATATGGCCCAATAGTTTCCGACTTAACGCTGATCTATTAAGGAAAAGGTGTCTTACATTTCAGTAACCGCTTAGGCACAATTGTGATATCCTGAAGCTAATATAGTAGAATTATCAAACAGGCCATTTAACACCAATAATAACGTGTAATCATTGACAACATGGTGCTACTCTCGCCACTAAACCTAGACACCTACTTCACTAACAAAATCATTTTTTCGATGATGGATTTTTACGGGGAAAATGATGTTACATATATTGGATATGGTATTTTATACATCAGTTTGACAACGTCGGTGTTACGAACAACAGAACTACTACCCCTCGCAGACAATATCCAATTAAATCTGTGTAGGAATTATTTGTACATGGATTAACAGTCAAAAATACTGTGGTTTATGTTCCACAAGAATAGAAAAGAAAAATTAACTTTACCTGAAGGAAATATTGACAAAAGTCATAAATATTTCCGTCTATTTACTAAGTATAAAATAATGTAAAGCTTAATGCAATGTCAAAATTATAATAAATATTTATATTAACACGAATAAGTATATTAATAAGTTAATGCAGTTATCATTTGATTTTCACATTAAGAAATGCCTTAATTGCTGAAATAAAATTGTTTCTTCTTTATAAAATAGTTCATTTAAAGAGAAAACAGACCAGACCTCGGCAGTTTATTTTCTTGAACTTATAAAGAATCACCATCACAATTACCAGCGATCATAAAGCGAATAGAGATTGGACCATTTGTAGACTTACAATTTGTCTCCGCCACTATCACTGATAAGCGGTTGCAAAACAACCTTCTCAGTGTTGCAATAAGTTTTAAGGAGAAGAATTGTCATTGCTGCTCTAGTATTATGGACGATTAGATCGCGCGCGGAATCAGTTGATCCGAAATTTTTCTCCATGACTCTCAATGGTGATTCGGTTTTTAGAAAAGTTCCAAGATGTGTTCAAGTTTTTACAGTAGCGAACATATCAAACATTTATACGCGTGTGTCACATACTTCATTAAAGAAAGTGTTCTGTGATCCAAAGAACAACATCGTCTGATTATAATTAGTGTATTTCTCAGGTTTTAATTAATGCTGCATAGTTTCAGTATGACACAATTTTAATATGTAGACTGTACCTTGATCGAAACACTCGAATATTAAATTCGAAATATTATACAGAGAAATCTTTATATTGAGAATAGAATCTTAATTCAGTAGTTCAGTAGTTATAATTATATGTATATATATATATATATTCCTAACCAGTGATCATTATATTGTTTATACCATGTAATTTTAAGATCTTAGAGGGAAAACTTGACAGCTAAATACGATTATATTTTTATGTATATACCTTTATGAAAATGAAATATGCACTAAATTCAATCTATTAATTATCTGATTAATTGTGATATTAAAATTCATTTAACTTTTTTTTGTAAAGTGTATTATTTTCAGTTCGAATCAACATTAAAATCAGTGATTGAATTTTGTATTAAAGTATTGTAGAAGTGAATGTTCGAAGAGAATTAAACAGTTATAAAAGTGAAAACTGATTGAATCTTCGTATTATTCTTAAAATTAAAAAAATTAATTTTTTCAGTAATAGGAAATAATTGCTGCAATTCGATAACTATTAAATAAAGGGGAACAGAATATAACACGGTATAATTGTTGTTGTTAATAACTGGAAGTAATATTATTGACGATAATAATATATACATAAATTAAATGATTATCAGTATTAATTTCTAAACTCAAAAACTTCTTGAATACAAATTCCTTGTTACAATGAATTATTAGTAATATATGTCGTGGTTTAAAAGTTACAGTCACCATGACACAATTTCTAACAGTTACATAATACGTGAGGTTACATTTGATTACAATCAATTTACATTTGGCTACATATGCAAAAAACATATTTACAATTGCTTTTATGATTCTAATACCATGGTGTTATGCATTATTCGACACTAATAACAACTTTTATATGTGGGTCCAAGTTTTGACTTTCTTTTTGTATTTTTATTTACAAAGTATAATTTATATTACAACTATAATATCATACCACTGCACGCAGAAACACTAATGAAGGATTAACATTAATGAAGGAATAAATACATAATAAAATATTGGAGCATTTATTTATTTAAAGTGTACATAATTTTTCTTTTATATTAGAAATATCCAAAGATTGATAATGTAAGAATGTTACAAGTAAATATAACGATTAAGAAGTAACAGATAGACTCTACCAAGTTTTATTTTTACAACTTATTGTATTCGGTATATAATTTAATGTGCATTGAAAATTTAATAATCTACTTATTTGTAGTAGTTCAGTAGGTTCAAGATTTTTCAGAGTATTATTGAATATAAATAGTGAAACAAATTTTTTAAAAAATTTTTAACAAGTATAACAGTATAACCGTCAACAAGTATAACAGAACAACATGTATAACAGTCTCAGAATTTTGAAATAAGGATTTATAGATCTAGGCGTTAAAATATTAATTAAAAAGTAATAAGGTAGCGCATGTTCAAACATAAATTATCGCAATTAGCTTTTTTTAACCATTTTACGATGTAAAAATTATGAACTTCTCAATAAAAAAATTGCGATCGTGGCAAGTACTCACGAGAATCACTGATGTATAGAATAACGTGCAAAATTTTAGACCGACTGGTTGAATAGATTATTTTATTTTCTCTGGGCCTGTAGGAAAAATGACGTTTTGAGACAGATGAATTTAAAGTTTATTTACTGTTATAGGGATCGAGAAAATTGTTCAGTACATTCTTGAACGCATATAACGTTGAAAAATACCAAAAAAATCAAATTTTTATAAGACGATCGTATACAGGTTCCTAATGACATATGTGAAATATTAGATGTAGTCATTCGATAATTTTGACGATATAAAAATATAAACAATTGAGTGGCTCATAACAGAAACGACTCCTGTCAAGTGTTTCGGTTTTTGTGATAACAGCAGATTCTAGTAGTCAAAAGCAGAACTCACAACATGGTGCAGCCTATATTATGAAAAACAACCTAGGATAGAGGTCACAATTATTGCCACCTTAAGAGTGTAGGGTAACTTCATTTAATCATTTTACGTGTTGTTTAATCGAAACATCGACTCAGTTTGTATTTAAGATCCCTTTTAATAAAAAAATAGTTTTGTACATTAAATATGAACAATGAATTAATAATTAATTAAAACTCTACGAGTAATCTCAATGTTCCTATAACTGTCACCTCAAGAATTATAGTAATTCTTAGATACTTCGCCAATTCATTTTGTACAGTAAACATTAGGTTGAATTGTAAAATTACAGCTCTTTCTTTAGTATGATTTCTGTCCTCATTTCCTACGTTCGTACAACGTTTTAGACACTCAAATTGCTTTTTCATTCTTCAACATTACTTCGTAAAAACCCAATATATGTAAGTAGATGTATTTCTTTGGTTTTATGTAAATCAGAGTTCCAATAAAATAATACAAATAATTGTACGCAATTCTTTGTACGTTACGTTTTTATTAAGTAAAATAAATAAAATGACAGTATTGGGACACTGACAGTACTTGGGGCATTTACCCTATGTCCTATGTAATTTATTCTTACAAGAAAATGGATCGATTCTTAATATTCTTAAAAATGCTAGAGTATTTTTACACTCTCCTGACAAAGAAAACAAAAATTGACACGGGTCCTTTTTTGTCATGAGCCCCACAATTACAGTTACGTATTGAGGGATTATTGATATTCGAGATTTACTATGAATACAAGCCGAGGTTGCAGAAGTTGCGTAGGTAAAGTGAGACGGTTGTTTGCCTGGTAAATCGGATGTCAACGGGATCAATTCCCGTTCAGGGAAATATTTTTTTTATTTTACAATTTTACTACGGCAACAATGTAGTTGATAGTGTTGATACTCGATGATAATTGTCATGCATACAGTAAAAACAAATAATAAATATTTAAAATAATGGTTTAAAGAAAAACAGTATTAATATAATCCTGTAATTTTCTTTTAAATATTAGCAATTTCGATAACAGAATTCTTCCATAACATTTTATAATAGTTTAGTTTTTCATTGCATGTACTTATACATCAGCAATTACAAGCACCGATTTATTCAAGAATGCTAAAATAATGCATGGTACACTTCCAAATTAACTTCCTCCTGAGAAATATTTTGTAATGTAAATGAATGTGTTAATACAACAAGCATTTATTGTGCATTTGTGGTGCCAGACTTCTTCCTGTTTCTGTTGTATATATGGCAATTATCATCCAGCGTCATGTACGTTATTGCCGCAATAAAATTCTGAAATACGAAGAGATATTTCCGTGAGCGGGATTTGATCCCAGGATCTCCGATTTGCCAGCCAAATAACTGTCTCACTTTACAAATGCAATTTCAGTAACCTTAATGTATATTCATAGTACATCTTGAAGGTGCGTAATTGTACTTGTTTATCTCTTTAAAATTATCGAATGTCTATGCGTAATATTTCACATCAGAAAACTGTACACTTCCAAAAATCTGTTAAAGTCGAAATCGGACAGTTGAGGTCCTTTGCTAAATGTAATATTTAGATAATTATGTTAACGGCAGTTCCGATAAAATTCGTATCTTTCAATAAACATACTTTTTTTTCATCACATTTTCTATAAATAAATAAATATTTACTACATACAATGTTTTTTCGGGAAGGTATGCCATATCAAAATGGTATTTGAGGAACTTCAATTTCAAGTTTTCTTCTGCAAAACTTGAGTAATTAAGTGATTCTGAACCATGGATTTCCTTAAAAATTTTTTTTATTTTTCGCTAAAATACCAATAAAACTTTCGAAACTTGGCGAGGCACACACTTGATTCTGAAAACATGTTCTACATGAATATAAACATTCTTTATATTCCAGGCGACTTAATGGAAGACGACTATATTGAAACTTTCATGTATTCCATTAACCAGACAAAATTATTTAAAAAATCGCAGTTTTTCAATCTGGACCATAGCCAAAGATCTGTTAGATTTTCTTTTCGTCGGTACGTCACTAATGGCTAAGATGTTCGCATCGTTTCGTGTTGCCGATGCGATTTGCGCTTCTATATTATACCTAGCATTACTTCGTTCATCAAAGATGTGAGGCCATCGAAGTTTTACCGTGGCAGAACCGACTTATCCAGGTGGTCTACACGACCGTTTGCTGGATCGCACTGGCTTGAACTGGATTGGGGCTGTTGGATCTCGAGACGTCTGGGTTGGTTTACTCGATCACAGAAGGAAACATACTCACAAATTGATCCGCGCGTATTCGCGGAATAATTGGTTACGAAGAACCCGCGTGTCTGGTTATAGTTCTAAAAATTTTTCTTTCACACGGTGTCGCGATATTTACGAGCAATCTTTCGTGCAATTAATAGGTACGGTGAGCAATTAAAGTGTACGAACAACAGGTATCCGTACCTGCATTATTATAATACGTATGTGATCATGTTGCTTCATATTTTTCCTTAAATTTCTATGAATTAAAATTTACTTTAGTCAATCATTCAGATTTAAACTGTGATGTTTATGGGAACATAAACCTTGGTGAACCAATTTATAGACACTGCGATCAAATAAGAAATTGGTGACTCCATTCTGAATTTTATTAGGTTCCGAATCACATGGTAACCTCTTGACACATTATTAATCTAATTGTATTAAGTATTTGACTCTTGCATATGCTAGAAGTGCATAAAATTCACAGTAAATTTATTCAATTTTTATATCTACTATAAATGTTTGAGTAGCGCATCTTTCGAATAATTAAGTTGCTTATTTTTTGTGTTAAACAGTTGAGTACTGAAGAAAATTAAAGATTTTTTACTTGCATACTCAGGTTTATTATAATAAATATATTGAACACAACAAAATGTATATGGTAATAAAATATACGTTATCTAAAAGGTTATCGCAATTTATAATGATATTACATGAAATTTTGATAACATAATCTATAATTCTGTAAAATTAGTACATATATTACACTACATATTAAATTAGTACTGGTCGTTATTTCATTCAACATACTTCAAAATTTCTCGTGATTGTGATTTTGTGTCCTATACAAATTTAGTTTTTATCTATATATTTGTATTTCATAAGATACGAATAATTGTTCTTGAAATGAGTTTTCTAACAAAAAAGTGTTCATTTACCATGTTTAGACCTTAGCTGTTTACACCATTTGAGTGCAATAACAATATTACTTTATATTGGATGGAATAAATTCTTTAGTAAAAAATATAAATTTATATTTTGTATCAATTTTGTAAATTGATTTATTAAAAAATGCAGATTTGCATAAACCAGTAAATCAACCATTTATTCAATTTTCAGTTCCTTTGTTGAAGTTTTTAGCACAAAACGACATTGGGAGTAGGAAATTTGCAATTAACAAAGAGAATTTTTTCACATTACAGCACTGTTGCCTGAGCAGTTCACTAAAAACTGATTTCGTTGAAGCATGTGGATGTCAGACAAAAAAAGTTATGATCCAGTTTTAAGTGTATTCTGTGTGAAAACACTTCGATGCTGGAGACTTTACAACGTTGTGTTTATAGCACAGTAACTCGGACCTTAATCCATTTTCCACTGTCAGATTTGGGAGCGCTATAATCTTTCTTATACGTTGTAAAACGTCACTAGCAATTCAATTTTATCAGTTTTTATGAAACTGGAGGTTTTTTGATAACTGTGCACGACAACATGGATGACGTAAATCACGCCAAATCTCAAAAGCATCGTTAGCTTGGTTTCCATGTTGTATAGTTCATCGTGAATTTCTGTCAATCCTTGAGTTGACAGCTTAAGTATCTTGTAAGTATTGTAGTTAACGTGATACTGTGCAGTATATAAAGTTTATAATAAATTTAGTATAATCTATTACTATAAATATTATTATAAATGAAAATAATATTAAATTATACAAATTATTACAAATTATGTAAACTAACAAGTAGTTTATATCTATAAATTTTAAGATTAGATAAATTTTAAAATAAATTTTATAATTAGATATTTAATCGGTACTCATTAATTCAATTAGTTTTATTAATAGAAAATGCTCTTTGAAAATAATTGGTCTTATACAATCGATTAAATGGGTTGCCTTTATTAATACTTCGTTTTCTTTTTACTTTCAAGATGATCGTATCAAGATTCTTACGGTAAGTCCACAATAAATATGATTCTATACATAAATATATAAAAAATGTCATACATAGTAGCGGACAAAATAGTTACTACTTCTGTGACTTTTTTTGGTTTTTATTATTTCTTAGCATTAACCTGAGCATACTGGGTTTATACAGTTTTTAATTCTCTATTAGAATATATTAAACACATACTAAAGCTTTAAGTTGATATTAAAAAATAATAAAAATAAAATAAATCCAAAAAGTGGTCACTTTTTTGCCCGCCAGTGTAATTTTGACCGATATTTTCTTTTATAATATCTAGTATCCGTTTTAAAATGATAAGTGATTAAAAAATGATAATGTTCGGTTCTCTTATTGAGTATGTAGATTGCATGTTTTTATGCACACTCATATTTAGGTGGTTAGTTCACAAAAATCTGAATTATATAAATATTTATTTCATCAAAGAATATTGTATTTAATAAAAAATTAATATTACTCGCAATCTATTAAAATATTTGCCTTTTATGAATAAAATTTTTTAAAACAATTTAACTTAAATTTATATTCCAATTTAGATTAAATGAAAAGATTTTTACGAGTAATCTATTATACTTCATTAAAATCAGTACATATTTCGAAAAATATCAGAAATCTATACCAATCTAAAAGTATTGGTCGTTATACTCCATCATTTTAAACTAAACGGATTGAATTTATATTACATTGCCACATAATTAAAACATTATAGATTACACAGTAACAGACTGAGTAATACAGTGACTACAACAAATATTTGAACAAGTTCTCTTTTCTTCAATTGGAAGGTAAACTTTTAGTTCTTAGATTGAGCTATAAAAATTTCTCTAACCACAAATTACAATCAATGGTAATAACATTTTGAAAAATGTGGTTTTTAGCAATCTATATGTTTTATGTTTCAAAGTATATTTACTATAACAAAACCAACTAAGCAAATACTTCTGTAGTGCAATTATTAAATTAACCCACGAACAACTATGAAACAGTGAAGAACTCTTTTACGAAGCTGGCGTAGACTAGGCGTAAATTAGTTCTAGATCGAATAGGTTCGTGCTAGTTCCGAGCTTTGTTTGTGATGGATGAGAATTAAGATCTTTAAAACGCGTGCTATTACATTAACTCACGTGTTTAGCAAACTGTTAGTTAAACTCATTGACCAGTGACTCAGAAGGGCAATTGTGTTCTTAAATTACACGCTGCTCGACATCTTATCTCATGTATGATCATTTTATGAGTACACGCCTTAAATAAACCTCAGTTTTGAACCGATACGAGTCTTCCATGATTTGTTTTCGCTAAAACATTTTACCAACATTCTAAGAAAGTTACCGAAATTTTATTATCAAACATTCAGCTTGTTAGTATGAAATGCAAGTTTAATTATGCAGATATTCAAAAATTTTAGTGCTACTCATGATCTCGCTGTGTAATTGTAATATCATATGTACTACAATTCGTTTTCTTGTCGGAAATTCAAAGTCCGTTACTCAAACGAAATGTATTCACCTCTGTTCATAGGTGTGTACATGCATCCTCATTAAAGGCATGATCACAATTTTTCATCTTTAATTTCAACTTTAGAATTCTGAAGGTAAGATTGTGAATTTTACTTGTGTTCCATATCAGATAGAAAATGAATTCGTTTAAACTGCTCGAAACATTTGTAACTAATGTAAAACAAATGTGGATGGGTATATTGGACTTTGAAGTGAAAAAATTGAAAAAAAAAGATTTTCTATCATTAAAAATAATGTCTTTGAACCTAGAAATTCTACAGATTTGTTTATAATATATTAGAAAAGAACTACGAACATCAGCTTCAAGATCTCGCGAATTCTAGCTTTTATTTATACCGTTGAAATGTAATTTTGGCAAATATATGGAATAAGGTATTTTTGTTATCAAACAAAATTTCTATAAAGTTAACATAACTTCGTTTTAAAACTATCTAATGGTATACACTGTCGAAATAAAATTGACGTTTCTATTTCAAATGGACTGTATAATGGACTTCGGAATCAAAGCGAGCATATTATATTGCATTAAGGAAGAAAAATCTGTCCAACGTTAATTGCATTAGCTCTTCCAGGTTATAGTCATATTGCACAACTCAGTTGAAGTGTTTATTTTTCGAAACAATAGGACAACTGTAAGAGATGTTTATTAATACGTTATTTCAAAATGGGATGAAAGGTATTTCTTATTGTATATACTATTAAAAAATATTTTGTTAGGTGTACACAGAAATAATGACCGTCTAATTTAAACAGTTATCATTTTTAAGATGGATGATATTTGTGATAAATAATAATTATTATTTCTTCCTAATAAACAATGATATTTTTAACAAAACATGTCATATCTACTGTATGGATTTATAGTTCTGTAAACTGTTTGTCTTATTATATTTCGGAAGATCTACTTGCATTTCGGTTCAACGTATAGGTATGCAATCTGCATATTCCAACTTTAACGGTTGCAAGCTTAATAATTACAATATATGTATATAACATTTGAATGTGTAAATCCCAATAAAGTGAAAAGTCGAATAACATTTAACACTTTGACCACGTATGAGTGACACAAATTTTAAACCGAAGTTAAATATTAATCTTCATAACAAGGTTTTCAATAAAGCAAATTCGACTATGGTTCCTCAATAAAGTATTAAAAGAATAAGTATTGTGTAAAGATTGACTTATGAATTTCTGTTTCGTTTCTAAGAACTCTCGCGCTACTGCACAGAGCAGTAGTAAAAGCAGGAAAAGACTACGTACCACTTAACTTGGCCCACAGAACTAACCCTGCGACGCATAGGGTATAATAGGTCAAATTGTTCTCAATAGGAAGCGTAATAGATATTTTTGTATCTATGTATTATAATTGGTCTCAGACAACAAAGAAATTGTTCGTGTTTCATGCACGACGTTAGAACTAGTAAAATCTAAAGATTTTCAATCGCAATTGAAAAAAAAACGGAACAAGTAAAAATCGGGATCGTGAAACAATGCACATAATATCGCCTACCCTGAAGAATATTGATTAATTTATAACATATTTATGAGTTCCCGAGGTTCTATTCATATGTATCTTTAATATTTTTAACCATATAAAAATTTCGAAAACTTTGTCAAACATTTATTAACGAATTTGTGTTTATTTAGAATAAAGAAATACAATTTTAAAATGTTTATATTATTACATATTATTTTTTTATACAATCAGGTTTACATGTTACGCAAAGAAAGTTCAAATCTGTAGCTTTGAAGATTTTTTATCCCGATCTGTAAAAAACATCTACTATGTACACTGAATGATAGGTGGTATTGAGTAGGCTAACACACAAGAAAACAGTTTCGGTTAACAAAAATGTTGCGATCGATTAAATTGCTAGGACGTGTCATGAATTAGATATTCTCAGAAAATTCTCTTGTATGAAAGGAAACACTTCCTTATGTTTGTCGGACGTGAAAAGTGGTGAAACCCTCGTTTCCAGCGATCGTCATCTTGTCGCAACCAAATTGAATAAATGCGGGGACAATGGTTCCGTCTATAATACGTTTACAAGTTAAATATTAGTATGAAGAGAACATTCCAGTGTAATAGTTTATAAATCTTCACTAAAAAAATGTTCTATCACCTGATGTGAGAGAAATTGTGATCAAAAACTATAATACTTTATTGACCAGGTTGTACTTATGCGACACGGAATAATACTATAGGAGACTTGTAAAATGTTCGTTAATTACAAACATTTTGTTTTGATTTTTGACAAATTTTTGGACGATTGAAGAATATCAATTCTAAATAGCATTCAATTTTTGTGATTCTTTGTGTTGTTGAACAATGATTTAATTATTACATCCTCTGTTTGTTCCTCATTATTTTACATTATTTGTCGTGAAACTATTAACGTTTCGTAGTAAATAGAATATAGATACCTACCTATGTTTAATTGAAAATATAGCAATATTAGTAAAAACGCATTTCAATAAACTAATATTGTGTACTCGACTTGGTATTTAGAATCCGAAGTTTTATTTTTCGCGATACAGTGAAAAGATATTGTACAAGTACATTTCACTAAAAATAAACATTCGCATATGTTTATCTTTGTAAGTACAGTGAGTGATCAAATTACACTGTTCAATAAGTCCCAAAATAATGGAACTAAACTTGGTTTTTTGTTTAGCAATGTTCAGTTTGCTTTATTTCTTGAATTATTCATCTAAGGCTATTTTTCTGACTTTATTTCTATCGTATTTAACAACTAATAAGTAGAATAATAATAAATCTAAGTACAATATAAATATAAGATGTAAATAATTTCATAAATATTTTCATTGGCTTCGACAACTACTTGGCTTGTCATAAATCTCAGTTATCACAAAATCAGGTCCGTTGACATTTGCATTTTCTCTATCTTTCTCTCTTCCACACACACACACACACACACACAGTCTCTAGTTCACAACTATGTATCGTCTTTCCTGTTTTTGTAAGAAAAATGTAATAGTTAACAATATTCCTTATTGCGTTAAAAAGTAAGAACTACATGTTTTTTACAGCTCCATATTTACACTTAAATTAACAAAACTCCCTACGTACAGAGTCAAACGCGAGATTACCTTACCATTTTATTCAGTAATTCAAAATTAAGCAAGCAAAGCCAGTTTCCCTCCATAATTTCAGAATTTTTCACATTTTATTGGACAGTGTTGTTACAGCCGCAGTTTGAAAAATATGTTTTTCTTGTGTTTGTTTAGAAATAATATCCCAGTATCAAGGTTTTTACATTAGATGATTTTTTTATTTAAAATTGCGCGTTAAAAGTTCACACAAAAATTAAACTTATCTTGTGTAATTATAAAAAAATACAGTTAAAATTGTAAAATCAACAATTTATGCACGTGATTCTAATAACTTGATCAATATGACTGTACATAGCATTTCCAGTACGTAGCATTTTCCAGAGCTACGTGAGCTTCTCCCCGAATACAATGAACCGCTAACAGCGATGAAGTAATTCCTGCCGCGGATCAAATCGTGTTCGTGCACACGAGAAACGTGGCCAGCCTGTGTTTTATGAAAGGACAAGCTAGCCCGCGATACGAATTCCTGTTGCTTTATTTAGAATCCCCTCGAAAACGCATAAAACGCATATAACGCGTGGCCATGTGTATATAGAAACTTTAAGCGCGTAACCGAGCATACAGCTGAAGAGGTTTAAATGTTTATCCGCGTTTCCTGCCCCCCGTTGCAATCACGTGCAGTGTATCCCCCGAAAATGAAGCCTTCTACGCTAAATTTTGGCCACGAAATTACCTAAGTGCACAGTAAACTGAGGCACCAGATTTCGTGGTTAAAAATCAGGAAGGAGGTTACATAGATACGAGAAAATAATTTTTTTTTATAGAACACTTAATGTTAATATTGCAATATGTATTGATAAAAGATAAGTCATTTTTTATAACCAGGGCTGTATGACAAGGATCTTGGGCCCCGGTAAAAGTAAGTATTTCTACTTTTAAAGTTCATATTGATTAAGGAAAATTTGCGGTGTCGATAGTTACATCTATCGTAACGTAAAACCAATAGAAATTGAAGGTTTGTTTAGATTTTATACAATTTTTTTCATTCTCTTAACGAAACAAAGTATTTTCTTGATAACAAATTTCAATTAGTAATAAAGAATAGTCCTTATCTCAATAATACTTTTTATTTTTTTTTTCTGAAATATTTTGTTTTTCTGTAAACTTTCTAACAACAAATCAAGAATTTGAAATTAAAATATAATTCTTCAAAGCGTTTTCTGAATATGTACGCCCCCCTATTATTTTGGTGTGCAATCTTACCCGCGTGAGTATCCTTTTTATTCTTTGCACTTAAAAATTTAATTCTGCGGATCATCATCTGATAACTCTATTGGGTCTAATTGATCAGGAGTTTCAGAAATGCCAATGAAATCTATGGGTTCTTCGTCTGAGAAGAAATAAATAAAAAGTATTATTAAAATAAAAACTTGTACTCTTACTAATTCAAATGTTTTACCAAGAAAACGTTTAGTTTCGTTGAGGAAATGAGAAAAATTCTATAAAGTCCAATAATGTTCTATATAGTACGGCTCTGAAATGTGAAAAACCTGAATATGAATTGATTTTACTTTACGATTGATACAACTATTGGCATTGCAATTTCCTTTACAATATAAAATTTGAAAATAAAAATACTTACTTCTCCCGGGGCCTAAGATCCTTGTTATACATCCCTGGTTACAAAAAATTACTTATTTGTAATCGATACATACTGTAATATTAATATTACGTATGTCCTATAAAACAATTGTTTTCTTATATCTATTTAGTCCACTTCCTGACTTTTGGCCACGAAATTGGAATTCACAGTTCACTGTGCAGTCACGCATGTGAAGAGGTGCCAAATGAGGCTAGTCTACATTCAAGTGTAGGTTGTAGGGAACAAATTGTTGTATATAATTATTCAATACGAGACGGAACTTTTAGGTAGTAACAATCGGAATCCGGCGCTATCGCTGAAAAAAGTCTACGTACAGTTACCGGTTATATCGTTATACAGAGTCCTCTCGATTATCGTCCCTAAGTCGGGTCCGCGAGGGAACGATAATCGTGGACCATACGAAACGCTTCTGACCCCCGTGAATACGTTTTTTGCTCGAAGCTCGAGCCTCGGCAACTCGCCTTTGTAGTATTCCGAACGTAAAAAAGGACAAGCCAGTGAGAAATAGAGAGAAAGCTTCTTTTCCCAATTGTCGTCGAGGTAACTCCGAATTAGGTTTTAATACGTTTTATTTAACTATTATTTACAAATATGAATACAATTGGACAGAGTGACGTTGTGATGTTGCTGAAGTTCAGAAAATGACTGTCATCCCCTGTTTGGGACCAGTATTTAAAGGGGTTCCGGTATGGAGGGGGTGGACGCTAAGTTTAAGGAATTTAGAAAAGGATAACCCAGGAAATAGGGATATCATGGGACGACATCTTGGCGACATTAGGAAAAGGGCTGTGTGGGAAATCGAGATATCGCGAAAAGACATCATGGCGTCCTTCGGAATCCGGGTGAAAGCTGTCTCGGCGAACGGTCGGGTTTTTGAGGAGATCTGTATCGCAGGGTCGGTACATGGAAAAACTATCGGGGTAACGAAGGGTTCGTTGGCGACTACCGCGACACAATCGACTCGGCTGCGTGGCCCGCTTGCGACGGTCTCGCCGACTAATGATTACATTATAGCCGACCACACAGTCCGATTGTGTGTCTACCGTTTCGGCCAATAATAAAAATACGTGTGACTGGAGGTGATCCAGCTACATTTTATTCGTCGGCAGCTCTCTGGGCAGTCTAATCGTCGTACATTCCCCTGCTCCGTCCGTCGAGTCTATCGAGCGCATACATTGTTGCCCGGCGCGGGAGACAACAGTGAGATTTTTCTGATTAAAATGATACCAAATAGACATAATTTGGATCATATTTACTCTTGTAGAAAGTGTTAATAGTTCATATTAGTTCATTATCGATTCTGATAAATCATAAGTAAATATGACCCCAATTGCGTCGTGTTTGGTATCATTTAAATCAGAGAAATCTCACCAATTTGTGTATAATTGTTTCATTAATAATGAATCAAAAATAAAAAAGTTTTATCGTTGCATTAGTATTGTCTTACCGACACCTGGAAATGTAACCATTTTGTGAGCTCCCATCATTCAGTCGTCGGCTCGTGAACGAGAAGTCGTCTCGGAGCGCTGCGACAACAAAGTATGCGGTTGCCGAGTTCCACGGCCTTCCCCCCACCCCCAGTGATGGTGATGACGCCTGGACAATAATCGCATATCAACGAAGAGCCAATCACCGCGAGGACTCTGTATATCATTAAAAGTTAAATTCCATATTTGATTAGTATTTTCTTGATTTGTACGCCTTCAAATGTATGTAATAATAATTGAATTTTCTGAGAAACGGGCACACTCATAATTCAAAATGGTTTTTCAACTTTACACTATTGTCAGTATAATTAAAATTAATTTAATCAATTTATAATTTCGGTCCGGGGTGCTGTAACTATTTTTAATTACAGTACCTTATTTCTTTTTTTCGAATTCCAAAGTTAACTTTTGACAATGAAATTGGGTCTTCCAGCCCAGAATGTAATGCCGTAAAATAACAAATTCGAAGAAAAGTTCTTATCCATGGAATGAAACGACATACAAGGGTCATTTAATAAGTAAAGAGACAAACGACTGCTGTTTTAAAATGGTTTATTCGACGAATTTCTCAATTTGCCTAATTTGCGACATAATTCCCTGCCAGAATCATTCACATTTCCCATCGCTCTTACCAGGTTTGTTATGCCAGCAGCAAAGAATTCTTTGTCTCCTTGTTTGAACAGCATTTAACGCATTTTCAGTTTCGCAGTGCGATGGAACATTATGTGGTCACGCCATTTCTTTCTCCATTTTATTGTTTTCTTTGACAAAAACAGATAAGAGAAAACTACCAAAAATTATCGTATCGCGATCTGAAATGCAATCGTAGTCGCTAATAACCCTGCTGTTAGAGGCTGTTGAGACTAGAATAAATAGAAAGGAATTAAATAAAAAAAATCTTCATCGTCCATAATTTTATATCCCAAAGTGTCTTTATGTACGATGTTTCGAATTATTCCTAAAGATTGTTTCAATTCCGATTTTCAAATAGGTACAGCATATTGTATTATCAATCGAAGCGTTGCATAAGTCACTTGAAGCCCACTTAACTCCTTGACGCACAAATTTTTGTTTCAGTTTATCGGCTAACAATGATTAAATTTTTTTGCATAAATTTATAGTTCAAGGATATGGTATCACGTTGCCTGTATTTTTATTGATATACGAAATACTTGTAACGAAATAGAGAAAAGAAAGAGCAAGATGGATTATGAACGTACATTACTTTTCCTACGAGTATTAATTTTCCTTAATATTTATCATAATAATAAAAAACAATTAAGAATGTAAATGGGTCAAATCGACAGGGTGTTCCACGCAACTGGACAAGCTATATCTTTGAAATGGTAAGAGGTAAAAAAAAATGTCCTCGTGCAAAATTTAAATGGTTTCGTGTTTTGTTTGATGCATCACGTGACGCATGTGTCTCCTCCGGGAATGCAGGCATTTCAGATATCTCAACGTCACTTGTATTTTTTTAAATAAGACTATATACTTATATATACGGCAAATCCTCGATAAGTGTTCGCAGGCTTCTCGACACTAAATATTAAATATTTTATATGTATACTAATGACCATATACGGCTGAAGCAAATATCATCGGCTTCAGAATTCCAAGCTCTACCACTGTGCTAAACTTCATTAAAAAGTCATCGTTACACCTGGGGACCACTACTTGTCAGTGCCGAGGAGCCTTCGAACGTTCATCTGGGATGTACTGTAGGTACATCAATTGATGTGTTTCTTCAATCTCTGTGAAAAAAGTACTAGGACACTTCTGTCGAAAAACGATTAATTTAAAAGACATTTTAACCGAAATTTTGCAACATTCTATTTAAACCTACGCACAATGGTCGGAAATCGCGAAAACCTGGCCATAACATGATGACTTTCTTTGATTTTTACAAAACTTATACCGATGAAACCATCAGAAATTTCGTCCAATCCCGCAAATTCAAATTCGCCTTTATCTGAATCTTCTGATGATTGGGATAGTGTTTATTTTGTTAATGGTGGTATCCTTTCTGATGAAAGAATCCTTAATTTCTTTCATTTTATGCAATGATGTTATTTGTATATTTTTGTTACCTTCTTGTGTATTCTATTCATGTTTAAAATTCATTAGGTATAATATTATATGTTCATTAGTTTGTTAACTCCATAATAATATAATATGTCAATCAAATTCGTTAGTTTCTAAAGAATCCTTTTCCAAGTCATAACATGTTATTTAAGAATCATATGAACGAAATGAAATAATCTAGGCTTTTTGCCGCCTAGAATGTCCACCCGTTCCACTGTGGAGTATGTGCGTTAATTGATTAAGTTAAAAGTACTATGTAGATGCTATATTTTCCGATGCTCTGGCTAACACAATCTTTACATTAACTCTTTCATAAATCATTCGTAACTCGTTCTGTGTTCCGATAAATAATCGGTATTCTTAGGTTTTAGAATCTCTTCAAACCCTGTCACTACAGATTCTTGATTAGAGAATGTTTTGTTCTCCAGAAGGAACTTCCGATAATACAAAAACTGATGTTTTTATTGGGGAAACATCTGGTGAATGACATGACTAACGCAAGACTTCATAATTTAATTCAGTTAACGCTCCTTTGACCAAATTTAAATTCACATTGGGAAAGCATTGGAAACTATTTCTTTGGTACAATATTTATGTAGAATAGTTAAACAATCAGAATAAGAATTCAATAATCAAAACAGATAGAGAAGCACAGTAATGTTATAATTTCTGAAAAGCATAATAAACAATGTATGTACATCATACTTAATTTAGTAGTCGCGGTTAATTACGAACTACGTATTCGAATATCGGCAATTTCATTAATTTCATGTGGTACAACCTAAAGCTGTGTCCCCATTATACCGATCGGTTTTGCCGCATTGGGAAGCAGCTTTAGGTTATACAATCCCTTGTTCCTCAATTGTTTCAAGTAACAGGTGAAAACATTGTTTACAACAGTTCTATGGTTGCCAGAAAAACATAGGTTTGCAGGTGGAAGCATAGAGGAAATTTGGACACCAATTCTCTCTTTTTTAAATGGAATGTCCAATTCTTTATGGTTAAATTCGATAGAATAGCGAATTCTGAGTATAAAAGTAAAGTTATATTTATCCTAAAACTCATCGTTCCTCTGATATCATATTTGTCCATCCAATTTACTTTCATTATGAAACGTGTTCGAAATGTCGACCATGTACGTCGATACAATATTATACTTTTTTTTTATTTACTATGTCACGATACTTATTATCTATTTTTTGTTTACATCTGAAATACTGAACGTAGCTTCGAGTATGTTCATAATGAAAGTAATAGAATGTACAAACTCGAATATCTCAGGAACAGTTAGTTTTAGAATACATGTACCTTGGTACTTTTATACTCAGAATTCAATGTTCTATTGAATTGAACCATACAAAATTGGACATTCCACTTAAAGCCTCCTATGTCATGTCTTTTGTCATACAACCATGGAAACACTGTTTCCGCCTATTACTTGATACAATGAAGTTATTGTACATGGATAGTGTTGGTGCGATAGACTGTATACAAGGTAGTAGGAAGAAAGGATCTAAGGCTTTATAGGTCCATAGGCTAAGGCAACATATGTAGGTCCTAAAACCAATCCTTCTGGTGTAAACTTAACTTTTATATTTACAAACGCTCGATATTGTAAGTGAGTCACTTGGAACAATTTCCAACATAATAAATATAAACAGAAAAATTCATTAGAAGTAACATTAATTCCAGGTTGTATCATAAGTTATACGAGATAGGCAAACAAATATTTGCAAATGTACATCGACCTATAGTCCGCAGATGGGAGTTTTCTATTGAAATGGGAGGAAGAAATGCAACATTCGTAAATGTACTAACACGCTTCTGTATTTTTCTTTGGAAGTTAAATTTTAAATTCTTCTATATTGTATATGCCATGCCTGAAATCGCGTTAGGAAATAATGTTTCTCCACAAAAGGATAGATTATATTTCTTAGAATAAAAATAGTTCATATTTATTTTAACCACAATACGTAAGGATTGAAAATTTCAAGGTAATTCTACAGTTATGCCACACAGTGTATAAGCCCTTAAAATCCTTCATTTGACTATCCTGTATAACAGGACACTATGTATAAAACATCTAATAGCCAATATCGCTCGAATCCAAGTCACAGTTATAAATAAAGTTCAAAAAGTAACTCAATTTGTCATAGGTTGCATCGGAAACGGATGTCCCATAATTCATCGAACCAAAGACAAATTTCTGGCGCCACGTCGAACAACATAGAGCAACTGCGCCGATAATGTCAAATTTTTGGCACGGTAACCTCAAACATACTTGTGAATCATCTACATGCCTGATAGTTGACAAACGCCGATTTCAATGAATTCACTATTTCCACTCGAAGTTATTTTAATGATTACGCGGGAAACACCGCGATTCCTCCGTCGTGTAATTTTATTCATTGGTAGAGCGTCAAGCTTCCGCATTTCCGGCTCTCGGCGGAACCTACTTTTCGCGCGTTTCGCATTTTTCGGATATCATCCGGCCGGACTAATCGCTTATTTTTAGCACGTCCAGATTTACACGGTGCCGCGGCACACGCCGGAATACATACCAACATATCCGTAAATGCAGTTCTGATTGAATCGCGTCATGGACAATTATGCCTCGTTCAGATTTAATCGACAAAGTCTAATCGGATCGATGATAAAATCCTTACCGATGGTATTGTTTCTATCGATCCGTTTTATACCCTTGAGCTTTGTTGCGGTTAATGTTGCACGCAGTATATTGTAGCACAGTGGAACTTCTATGTTGGAGAACATTGTTGCCCGAGTTCGAAAGTTTTGTTATCTCTATATTTTAACACTATACGAAATAAGTATACTTTCCTCGGTAGGCTTCGTTTGGTACAAACAGCGCCGAATCAAGGGGGTGTTTAGGGGGGGCTGTAGCTCTGGGTCCCACGTTCCAGAGGGGGTCTGTTCTAAACCTTCCATTTCGTTATGATTAAATGTTGTTTAATTTTATTTAAAATAAATGTTAATTTTTTAAGATTTGTGTATTCTATTGTGCTGTATTACAAAAAATCCCCCCCACGCTTTTCAACCAAGGGGGCTCCCGAAAATTTGATAGGCCCAGGCTACAAAAAATCTTAACCCGATCATGGCTACAAAGATAAAAACGAATTCCAATGGATTTAGAGACGCGTCCAAATTGTTCGATTTTGAAGAATTTTTTCAGCAATATGAAGAAATCCTATTTTTTTAAAAACTAGTATCGTGTGTATAAATTTGTAATTTTTATGTTTCTTTGAATAACAGATCTGTAATGGTAACAAGAAAATGTGAAGGAAAAGATTATTCCTTTTCTCAAAGAATGCAGCTATTTTCTGTCAAATACATAATGATTAGTCGATATGTTACATATTTCAGTATTTGTTATCATACTGTCGCCTTCTTAATAATATGTTTCTGTTGTTTAGGTGGACGAATTAGAATTTTGTAAAATGTTCATTATATTCTAAAGTACTGTAAGTTCGATCGACATGCAGTCTTATACGCACTATCTACTGTAGCATTAAATGTATAACACAAGTTACTCGTTGAATGCTCAACATTTAAACATTGTATCCCCAAACAATCAGTCACTTTGTGATTAAAACTTTTTCAAATTTGAATTTGATCTGAAAAATATCCAATTTTCTATTCAAAAAAATCACTATTATACATTTCTTAACATGTGAGAAGATCTTTTGTATAACATTCAGAAAATACAGAAGATATAGGAGACACGGAAGATACAGAAGATATAGAAGATACAGAAGATTAAGAAGATAGAGAACATAGAGAACATAGAGAAGATAGAGAAGATAGAGAAGATACATGTTTTTACTGGTAGTCTTGGAATTAATTAAATTTTCAACTGTGTCGTTCCAGTGTATCATAAGATCCCATCTCATTGTGTCCGACACAATTTTCCCATGATTCTGTTTGATCTAAAAACTGCCGGTTTATTCTGAAAACTAGAATAAAGACTACTTAATCTCGTTCACTGTATTCTTGCATAGCATGTCACACGCGAAAACAGGAAATGACTAGATCTTATAAAACGTAATTACATAAGACATTGCGGGATATTTCACTGTGATTTTTACAAGTGTCAACTTTTACAAATACGGCCGTGAGCATTCGATAAAAAAAGCAATCCTTCGTCATTTCTTTACTGAAACACGTTAAGTTCAACGTTGACGTTGTACAGAACTTCTTCTGGAAACTCTCTAATTTTATTCACGACATTTCTTTTGATCCTACTAAACTAACATTGTCTGTTATTGCTGAGACTTTCCAGCGAGAATCTGGAAAACGTTTGAAATACTTTTAATCAAAGCGTAGCTTGAGACATGATAATAAACTTAAATCTAAGTCAGAGTCTTCTAATATTATAGCACTATGAATCGTTAAATTTTTTAGTACTAAAATCTTACATATTAAAGATATTAGAACTATTGCACTACCGGTTCGAAAACCTGTATCTCACGGATTTTGTATCTGCCACTACTGTTATTGTGGGTAAAAGTAGTTCATCGAACTGTGTTTACATTTATTAGTATTTATTCTTAATGACTGTTATTAATACGATTTAACTTGATGAAGATTTATTCGGTTTGTTGAACACAATTGCGAATTTCGTCAACCTTGTATTTATTATCTAATGTTAATATTATAGTATTTGTTACTATAGTAAAAGAATCGTTTACAAATACATTGACAACATTTGTTTTTATGTCGTATAATTATTATAAGCCGATGAATTTATCGGTGAAACATTTGTTCAAGTAATTAAATAATAAAAGCAATAGTACTGTTACTAAGTGTACTATCAACAATGGTACTGTTTCAAGAACAACAATGTCTTTTGCCTCAAAATAAAATCATGTAATTTGAATGTTTTTTTTCTAATGAAATTGTATTCAAATTCATAGTAATATACATCATATGTCATTCATAGTAATATATATCATATATCAGGACAGTATAACACTTCTGCAGAAATTAAGAAAGCAAATCTATTAGGTTAGTGGATAATAAATGGCTATTTGAATACTTAAAGGTTGTCATTGTATTAGCTATAATTTGAAAACACATGTCTGTATAATTTTCTTGGTTGCGTTTAGAAGGTGATGAAAATTAGTATTTAGAGAATTAATTACAGTTTCAGCGAACAGCATTGTAGACCTACTTATGCAATCTATAAAAATTATAACATCATAATACATGGAGATCAGTTATTAATTTTCCACCAACCCGATGCAATCCTTATAATGTTTCTTTAAAATCGACATTGTGAAGAAAACTCTGAGTGCTGTTCGAAGCTAAATCACTATAGCAACAAAGAGGTGATCACATCGAAAGCCAACAAGCTCCATTGAAGCTGGTATTAATTACACTAAATTGCGTCCCGTGAAGTTATTACTCATAATTCGAATAGTAAATAAGTTTAATTGCCGAGGCTAAATCTGATCAGATACTCGATAAACGATGTCTTGTCCTTCGTCCGGAAAGAAAACAGATTTTGCATGAACGCGCTTGTAACCCATTACGACGGTCAGGGACAATGCTTTTCTCTTCGTGACAGTAATGGGCTAGTCTGCATCAGTTTTATCCGGTAAAATAATTGAGTGGATTTTACGACATCACTCATTGTCCAGAAATATATTCGCGTTGGCCAATGAAGCCAGCAATTGCTTTTTAATTGGTGACGTATGCTTCGACAATTGAACTGCTGAAGTTTGAAGCACGTTCCCCTTCCATGTCCGTTAACAAGTACAAGCATTTGCGATTCATGATTTAGCCCTACGCACTGTTGTTCCATGTCTATATTGGGCTTCAATTACGTTGGGTGATCAAATTATTACAGCCACAGTACCAGAAAAAAGTTTAGTGGCTTATAATATTTACCGAGAGGAGTAAAAATTGCTTAATCAATATAGATCCTGAAATGAATCGTTTCGATGGAATATTAACTGTCTTATTTACAAGCGTTCGATATTGTAAGTGAGTCATTTCGCAACACATTGAACATAAACAGAAAATTAGTTTAGAAGTAATATTAGTTCAAGGTTGTATGACAACAGTCAATGCGAAGCATGGAATGAATATTTCCAATGTACGTAAATCAATAATCCGCAGATATGGGCTTTCTATTGAAACGAAAGGAAGACATATCGAGAATTTGTAACAAATGTGAAAATAAAATTCTATATTTTTTTTCGAAAGGATTGATAGGATTTGGGACCTGTGTTGATTAGACATTTTTTACTAATCTCGGAGAGTACTATAATTCCCTAAAGTCTTAGATCCTTGTTTTTATCACCGTGTACAATGCATTCGTTCCTTTGTGTCAATTTGACACATTATTCTCTTAAGAAATAATGTTATTCTGTCATGTGTAGGTAAATTTAGCTGAGACTTCGTAATGTTTAGTTTTCAAAAATTTGCATATTTAACTATTTATCTTTTCATTATATTTATTTTTTACCACTGTGCCCCCTTGACATCGAGAGACAAAGGTAATTGGGGAAATGAGGTCGAATGAGGATTAAAATAAATCTGCGGAAGTAAAGTTAAGTTGGTAGTTAAACGAAATAATCTGTGTTCAGAAATCTGACAATGTTAAAACCATCTTATTTTTCTTGTTTCTTATACCTTTTTACCTCTTCATATGTAAGATTTTCTGTTTTCACAACAATGACCTATTCTTCATCCTGAATGAAGCTGGACTCTTTATGTCCACTTTCATTTGGGACAATAACAGCGGTGAATGACACCTACCTTATTATTCGACTGCCAACTTTGAAACAAGTTAATTGGCAACAATCAACGCAGCATCAGTCTTAGTCATGGTTGATCACGAGAAGTATTCGGTCAACAAGGAAAACTATTCTGAAAGCATGATCTAACATGGAAACCACCCGTAGGAATCGGTTCTTACTGGATTCGGTTACTTTCTTTTCACTCAATATACTTATTGTGCAACCCTTGCACACTGCCGTTCAAAAGTCAGCGAATGCTTAGCTGTTCTGGTGGAAATTGAAAGTGCAATGCAAATGCAATTTTCACACATTAGGTTTTTAACTGTCGTGTATTGTTCAATAAAGTATTGCATTACTGTCCCTTGAATTAAATTGGGTCTGAATTAAAATCAAATTAAGGAAATGTATTTGCCTGTCGCTAAATTTATATTCATGCTATTGATGGCAAATTAATTTAAAAATTTCTATAATGAAAAATATAATTAACGAACAGTAAACGAAATTTTGAATTTGCATGAAGATCCGTAGTCTACTTATTAATACAAGTCAGACTCTATTAAAAATTATTTAAAACATTTGAAAAGCAATAACCTGCCACAAAGTATGCAATGATATCTCTAGTCGGCTCGACTTCATTTTGTCGAAAAATTGAGACATTATTTGGGTGAGAAAATAAGAAAAATTTGTCTCAAAGTAAAATGATCAGATGTTTTATGTTGTAATGCGGGACGTGACCGGATAAAAATAAAAAAACACTACATTTGTGAGGACACCATATTCCTAGATAGTTTATTTAATACTGCGTCATTAAAATGTGTTGGGTCTAACTTTTTAGGCATTCACTAACATAAAAATTACGAAAAAAACATACTTCTGATAAATAAATAAAAAAACAAAAACGCTCTTCTTTTCTGACAAAGTTAAGTATCCATACAGAAAATAACAGTCTCACCAGAAAATATTACTATGTACAATACCAAAAATGAAATAAAATAAACTAAAAAATAATATTAAATAAACAATTACTTTATACCGCTGAGTGAACGTTCTTAATGAATCTTTATTACTGGAAACATGTTAAAAAATTTATGTCAGGAATCCGGGACATTTTCCGGGACAATTTTCAATGAAGGATAGTCCCACATAGTCGGGACGTTTGGTCACTTTACGTTAAGGGAAACCTACACTGACGATAGAAGAATCGATTTTTCGCATTTTTGATAAAAATTCAAAATAGAAAATAGTTACTGCCACGTGTACTACGTACATTGTGCATGAAGATAGGTGCAGGTACAGATTTGGCGCGAAAACTACGCATCAATTGGAAACCTGCCAGCATAAAAGTCCGTTGCTAAAATATGTGAGAAAAGCAATTACACTTATTTATAATCAATTAAGTGATATAGAATCTTATGTGGAAAATTCGATTTCAAATTACTAAATGAATATATTAAAAGTATTATCGTTTCCCAAAGGTTCAAGTCTCTATAGTAATTCTAATAACCACGTATTTGTAGTTAATAGGACCTTAAACATACATTATAAAAAAATCGACAATGCACACTGAGAACACTGAACAAAGGAAGTCAATGTCCTTGTTTGGACGTTCTTGCCAAAATTTCGTCAAATCGATTACATATTTATCGTAGGAATGGCTTCCTATATCGCCATCTGCATACTTAGTGATGGAATGAAATCTCATCCTTCAATTAAATATTAGTTTTGGACAGTAACATTAGGGTTACATTGAACTAATATATTATTTTACGAAGAAGAATGTAACACGTCTCTTTACCAACCGAAGATGGGTTTCCAAGAAAACAAATCACTGTGAGCTGGCAATGACTCAGATTTTACTAACACCTGGTGAAAATAGTTTCAATAAATTCCAGTTTTTGAATATAAGGTAAAAACAGATTATCCTTTGCCTCGTGATAAAATGTATGTAATACGTAAAAATTAATTTAATAAAGAATTTAAATATAAATTTTTTATTTTAATTTCTGACTTGCTATGATTTATTCACAAAGGCATGCATGGTTAGGCATTTAAATACACTCATTGGTTAGACGTATTTTTTTATTAAGTACTTTATTTCTTAATCTAAGGAAAATTTTAATCCAAGATTTAGTTCTATGTAAAAGCTTTGCGTTTATTCTAATGTAATATGTAAACTAGTGAACTTTTATATTTTAGGAAGCAAAAATTTATAGGTGCAGAATGATCTACTATTTTGTAATTGTACGATGATATATTACATTATCAGTATTTTTCTAACGTTTCGCTTAATAAAAATAATACAGTATGTTGGAACATAATTATGAATTTTGACGAAGCAGTATCAGTTTTTGATTTTTGCAAAAACAAATACTGATTTTGTCAGAAAGTATTGAATTATTCATTGATAGTTGCATCATTTAATTCATCACTAGAACCACCAAACTCGTGACAATGATGAATTTGAAATTTTTTATTTTCTAACTATTGAAATCTGAAGTGCATTTGTCAAAATTTATGTAGACTTTTAATTTATTAAACTGTTTATATTACACTATATTATGTTACGTTATATTATAGAATTTAATTTAGTATAGTTTCAACGCTGATAGTTCTGATGTTAAAACATTAAAAATTTACATATACCACTTCAATCCTTTCACTCCTCTAAACATTTAATTAATTCTTTCCGTTACATTCTTGTTTTATTTTATTGTGTATTTCATTCTGTCTTCTAAATATGTGTCTAATTTATTCAACTCAGTATACTATTGAAAAAATTGTCGAAATAAGTATGGTGAGTTTCAACAAGGGAAGTTAAATTTAAGGAAATTTATAGATCAATCCATATAAACAATGGTAAATAAATCTGAACATCCTACAACAAGGTTGTCAAATCTCCTGAAACTGATAAAAATTTCGTTTTTTATAGTATTTACGCAAAAGTTAAAAAATAATATTTGAATAATGTCGCAAAATACAATTTAAAAAATATTGACAATAGGGTGAAAATACAGTCAGGTGTGACTGATTTAAGTTAATCTGCTAATGGTACTTGAGACCAAACTGCAAAATCCTAGAAACTTGCAAGAAATCATGAAGACGCATCTTCGTCGCAAAAGTGGAGCAACCTCCTATCATTCTCACGAAGTGCCTCTTTCGTCGCGTCGGCTGTTTCCAATCCGTCACCAAAATATTTTTAAACGTAACTAAACAGTCAATCATCCATATGGATCAAATAAATACGGCTCCCTTTTCCCAATTTACATGTGTATTTTCACTTACGCACTCAGTCTTGATCCCTCTGCAACTACAACATGCACATATTTTTCGTTTAATATGTTATTATTATTACTTAACCAAAAATATAACCTGCGTGCACGTCAAGAAAGTATTAAACTACATCGATAGCATTCTTGTACAGAAAATATACTTCTGAGCATTCAGTAATATTTTATAAAATTTTCAAATGTTATATATAAGTATTTACTTTTTTTTTTATTTTCTTCGTTTTGGCAATACAAATTGAATCAAGATAGTATTCGTGTATACAAAATATAATTTTATGAATATCATAATGTTTTGACTAAATGTTACTAGTGACTTGAAAAAATTTATTTATAAATTTCTAACCCTATACTTGCTGTTCTTCCGAAACACAAACACGTAATTTACGATAAGATACACGTAACGATTCATAATTGGAGACTGGACATAAAACAGCTGTAAATGCCATCCGTTTGAATTGGTGTATACATCCTTTTTTATTGGCAGTCTTCAATTTATCAGTCTACTATCCCAAGCAGTGACTAGCTTCCTAGAATAAAAATGAAGGACCTAACATTTTTCTGCAAAATTTAAAGTAGATTCCTCACATATGAGAAGATACAATTACCAAATGATATCTTCGGGATGGATCTATATGTTAATAACTTGAAAATTTGTTTTGAAATGTGTATTTTAAAATAAAGAAATATCAAACACAAATATGTAATAAACTATATATGTACTTTAAATTTTCCATGGAAATTGATGCCTCATATCTCCGATTATGAGGTATTAAGAAGTGTACATACATACACTTCCTTATCGTAAAATCAAATTGTCAGTGGTCTTCTCTTTACGTAGTGAAAATACATTCATTATGAATAGAATGTGTGCGTACTGTGTATATGTATATCGCACCCTCACTACAAAGTGACACAACTTTTTTTGAGTTATCGTTACGAGAAGGTTCATTAACTAGTAGACTTTTCTGATTAAAATGAGACCAAAACCCGTACAACTTGAATCATGTTTACTTATTTAATAAGTATTAATAACTCAGTTTCTTCCATTACAACTTCTCATAAATTACTAACACAAGTTATTAGACGCATTTAAAATAATAATACGAGTGTCATTTTTATAGTAAAAATTTAAAATATTTTGTCACAAACTTATAACAATTTATTGTGACTCAAAATCCTTGCTTTTACAATGAACATATACCTTGAACTATTTTTTAACATAATCCCCGTTGACATCCAAGCATTTTTGAGATCGTGAAACGAGCTTGACGATCCCCTCGTTAAAGGACTCTCGGTCAGTTCTTTGAATCAGTCGATAACAGTTTGGTAGATGTGGTCATCGGTCTGCATGCGATTTCCGCTTAAAAATTCCTTTAATTTCAGGAATATATGATTTGTTCACGTAGAACATATTCATATGTTAAATATAAAATACACATTCTGGAGACGGTTGGCTTTCCTTTTTATTGGTCAATACTATTGAAAATATGTTCTTAAATACTGATTGACCCTCTGTTCTACGTTGCCTGGCCCGCTTTCAAATTGTATGAAATATGCAAAAGAACCATCCACTTTTCCGTAAAAAATCTCTATTAATATTGTTTATTTGCTAAAGCACATTCTACTCGAGATAGTTACTCTCATTTTCTATAAGTTTCTGCTGTCCTCTGGCAACATTGTATTCACCGCCAATAAAGTCAAATTAAACCACAATATGAAATTAAATATCACGACCATTACACTTTTGCGTATACCTGATGCCAAATAAAATTCATAGTACAATTAACAATAAACCACATTATAGATTACCTTGCAACAAACTTGAACACCGACTATACGATAAGCAGTTATCTAAAACGCCAATTATCATAAAGGACAAGTTACGTGTATAAGCTTTTGAAGATACATACATATAGTGGAGTATAACTTCAGTGAAGATAACGTAACGTGAAATGTCAAGAATCTACTTTAACATAAAATCCTGAAAAGTAATCTTCATTTGAAGATATGAGTACTATGAATTTTATTTGGCATCAGGTAAACGCAAAAGTGTAATGGTCGTGATAATACATTAATTACGTATTACGGTACATTAATTTACGAAAACAGGAGTATAAACATGTTCGCTAATTTTGTGCTCATTTCATGAGGTTAAAAATAAAATTAACATTTCATTAAACATTATTATAATTGTTAATTTATTTTGTTTAGCACATTTGCCAATACTCCAACTACATAATACTTATAGTCCATAGTTTAATTATTTTGTTAAATAATCTTTACAATTCGATTGGAACTTTTAGAGATAGAATAATGTTCGATAAGACTTCGAAGGATAAAAACTCAGCCAACCCATTCTTAACTTCATTCTTATTTTTAAACGTTTGAGTAATTGTTACAAGGAAATACAACCTTTGCAACAGAATGTAACTATAGGAAGATAGAGTACCGTCTAATATAAATTTTAGAATTGTCATAATAACGATAAAGATTCGCAGTTCAATTTTGTGCTGTCCAAATATTTAAATAAATGATGGCCTATTGTACAGCGATCGACATAATATGGAGAACCTGTAAATATTACATTCGAGGAATATGCATAAGATAAATATTTCAATGTATAATGACGATATTGACGATTATGGTATGTAAAAGGTATTATGCAGTCTGTTGTTGATAGTGTAATGAAATATTCTTTGAAAGTAGTAACGTACACTGACTTGAAAAATTCAGTGCTTTATAGGTAGGTAGATGAACCAACTTCGCGAATGCAAAATTATGGAAACTCACGATTGATTTTCTCATCAATCTTTTACTGTAAAAATTGAAATGAAGGCAATTGTTGAAATTATTAAACAAATATTGAAACTGTTAAAAAATTACTGAAAAATTATGAAATTTATTTATTGAAATTGGGTTGAAATTCAGTACAATATAACTATTATACTATTCCTGGTAAGAAGTATTTGATTCAACAAACTAGAAATCTACTGAATAATTTATTTACGTTTTGAATGTAAAAAGTCTTTTCCTTTATCAAAATGCAGAATGAGAAAATTAAGTAGTAACTGCAGGGTGCGATGAATAATTATTAGTCGTTGTTACGAGATCTCAATAATTTTTATTATTTACCCTTGCGATCTGAAAATTATAAATTCAAATTATAATTCTCGCATACAATCGAACGCTACATTATTACATTTAGTAAATATACAATAACGTTTATTATTTCGCTATTATTTTCAAACATCGTAAATTCTTCTATTCTGATTGACTCTCATTATTACTAGAACTACTAGCGTTGGCTGTATACTAAATTAATTTGCGTAATATATTAATATGTTTAACATAATATGACATAGTGTAAAATATTACAATAAATTAAAAGTCAACACCAATTCCGCCAAAGCATCTTTATAATGTCAATACTGTAACAAAAAATGTGAAATACGTCATTTTGACATGTCTGATAATTTTAGCATTAAAGAGAAATTTTGTTAACCTATCAAGAATTCCATCTGATTCCAAATAAAATAAGAAATCTCACTAAACTTGATTAGTGTAAGTTCAAACAAAATAGTAAGTGTCTATGCGAATGGAAAGTATACTGTTAATGAGTTTTAAACAACGACTTGCGCTGGGAATGCATAAAACCATGCAAATAGCAGTCTGTACATGTAGATGTGACTTGAGTGAGAATCGGAGGTGATTCCGAACTTTTGGCCAAGGATGTATAAATAATTCCTGTCGCGGTCGTGTCGTCTTTGATTAAATATCTTCTGGCAAGGGTAGTTCTATTATATTATCCATAACCCTGACACGACTCAGAGTTCAACTATGCGCTCCACATAGTGATGAGCAACAAAGAACCCATCTCCATATTGGGTCAGTGCAAAAGTTCTGATGGATTTTCTGCAGATGAGATTATCGCCATGGTTTTGTGGAAAGAATAAACAATTACGTTAATATTGGGTTGCCCAGTAAGTAATGTCGGATTTCTGCAGCGGATGATGCCTTTTTTTTCAATGCAAAACACTGCTCCTAACTAATGAAATGTATTACATATTCTGAAAGCTGACACTTCAACGTGCCGCGAAAACAAAAATCATTATGATTGGATACAATTTTCTTGAATTGACCTTGTTTTGAAAATGAGGGACGAGAAGGTGTGCTTTCGAACAACTATGCTTTTTCATTCCCGGAAAGGGAAGAACGTGACACAAACAACAGCAAAGATTCTTATATGCATGGTGAAACCGAAATCAAAAAGCAAAATTGCTCGAAAGTACACCTTTTCATCGCCATTTCAACATAAGTTCAACGCAAGACAGTGTAACCTAATGGTAATAGAAAGTTTTTGTAAACGACGCATTGATGTATCAGCTTTTAGAATATGTATACGTTTTATCAGTTAGGAGGAACTTGGACTAGTGTAAAGAACCGATCATTTCATCTACATCAGCGACTTTTTCTACTCTATTATAGCCAAAAGTATTATTTTCCTTCGAATCACAAAATTTGTCAAAAGATTTTACTTAAAATCGGATGTAATTACAAATATTTTTATCCCATTTTGTCAAAAGTAAAAAACGACCATCTCATCTGCGTTAATCAATATTTCCACTTTCGCATGGTGAAAAATACAATCTTTGAATTACAACAAAATTTATCGTAACATGTGATTTGCAAGAAAATTGGAAGTGATTTCAAAGTTTCTTATTCAAGCTACAGGTAACTACCTTTTTATTAAATTAATAAATATATCGAAAAATTCTGTCATTTGCATAAAAATTCATTTGATTCCACATGAATTTGAAAGTTATAATTTCGAATTTGTCTAAAAATATTCCATCCATCAGGTAATTTCTGAATAACCGATTGGGTAGAATAGAAATACTTATGCCCCTAAAACACAGATAGAAACGCGTCACTATCTTAATATAAGGGTAACAAACAATCGAACATATCATCAGCATGAATCAGTACGTCTAGTATATTCCTGCAACTCTATGTAACACACAAATTCTTCAATCGACAGTTTTTTCAAGGCATTTGTCCATGC
The DNA here is from genome assembly GCF_001272555.1 of Dufourea novaeangliae. NCBI lineage: Eukaryota > Metazoa > Arthropoda > Insecta > Hymenoptera > Halictidae > Dufourea > Dufourea novaeangliae. The sequence continues at coordinate 84,152 of NW_015374338.1, read as the reverse complement.
AACGAATGTCGAATTCCTCATCATACCCGCCGACTTTCACGATAAAAGTTATCCAGATGTTAAATTAATTTTGACAAATTAGTAGTTGTTGCAAGTTACAGGACTCGACCTCCGTAGAACTGAAATAAGTGACACTCGCCCGGAAAATTCAGTATCAGCTAGAAAAATTACGTCAAAGTCTGCCATAAGCAGCGCTAAACATTGATATAAATAACTTACTTTTCATCATTATTTTGACTTTTAAGTTTTTTGGATGTATGTAAATAAAATAATTGCAAGAGAAACAGAAAACACCAGCATGAGGTTTCGTTCACCTCGAGCAAAGTGTCCACGCTGTTGACCGGGCCAGACCTAGGCAAATTTTATTTGAAATGAAAATAAGAAAGAACTATTTGAAATAATTTATTTCGGAACTTTATTTTCAATACTGTTATTAGAAAATAAAAATTTTATCGATTCATTTGAAATAATAACAATTTCAAATAAAAATAGTATGCAACAAAAAGATTTTATTTTAAGAAACCTTTGCAACAATTTGCTTTTATCTAATATTGTCAGGAAAGAAAATAATCGTTCCACTTGTATGGAAGATGGAAGAGGGGTGTTACTCTTTAGAAAAATGTCAATAAACCAAACTCAGACCTAGTCACCAGATATAATTTAGAAGAACAATTTCTCACTTGTTTCTACGAATTATTTCAAATGATTAGAAAATAAAGTAAAATGCTATTTGAAATAATATGTCAAATAATATCATTTCAAAAGTGCCCAGGTGTGGTCCGGGCAACCTTTCAGGATGTTTTGCACCGCCAAACGGGTGAACTGGGGCTGCAATGTCAGTTAAGGAAAATACAAAATTTTTGTTCTTGGGTAATTATTAAGTAAAATATTGGGATTTTTTTAAACAGATGTTAGGTAACATTCTCTAACTTCATTTACATACATTTATTTTTTCAATTACAAAACGGTAGTTACACAACACTGCCTACCCTCATGTCAGGCAGGACCTTGTCAGCTGGAACCCAGCAAATCTCCGAAATTATTCATCCGACTAACCTTCAACGTGGACACATTATTCCTTATAAAATTGTCTACAGTATAGGGTATAATTTTTCATATTTTAATTCGTTGATGTTTAGAAATTTTCAAAATTGATATTTTTCAGTGAAATTCATTCTTTTGCTTTATAACGCTAGCATTTCCTCATTTTTAAAAATTATTACATAATTGTACGCTACATTGTAGATACTTATGTACCGAATAAAGTGACCAATTTGAAGTTAATCAGATGTATAGTTTCGGAGATTTGCTGGGTACCAGCTGACAAGGTTATATGGTATAACTCCGCCATTTTGTAATTTTCAACAATGAGTATGCATGAAAATAAAATTAAAAGATTACCCAACATATCTTAAAAAGGTTCCAATATTGTACTCCCTACTTCCTTGAGATCAAAAATTATAAATTCAACTCTTTCTTGATGCCCACAAGCTGATGTACTCCTTTAAGCTCGGAAAACGGACTTTCACCCTATATTGGTATTTTTCATTTTTTTACTAGTTACTTTATTCACATGTCACCAAGGAAACCCAAGAATCCAAAAGAATTACTAAAACGTTATTTATATCCATCCTCAGAGCTGCTAATAACGGATATTGCCGCCATTTTTCTTGCCGATACTGAATTTTCCGGACGAGTAACCCTTATTATATTTCTCAGGACATCGAGTCCTACGACTAACAACCATTATTCTCCGAGAACTAATTTAACATCCGGATAACATCCCCTGTCAGCTGCCATCCCCTGGCCTGTTGCCGCGGGCCAATCGCTCCAGCGTGGAGCCAACGAGACACGCGTTGATACACCATCCCGTAATTGATAGATCGATTTACGTGCTTCGGGTCTTTGACACGCGTCAATAGAACCGGCCTATCTTCCACGGCGTTGTTCGTCCGCGAGTTCGTCGCGCGCGGGCGCGCACGCGCCACCCACTTGTGTATTTAAGTGGGTGTGCACGCGTGTGTTTGAAATAGTTTTACGGAGAAAGGGAAGCTCGACGCATGCTTCCTTCCTTAATGTCGGCCGTCTGCCCGAAGGATTCGAGTGTTCGACAGTGTTCAGTGGCTCGCGTTGGATCCCCGGTGATCGTTCTGAGCGGCTCTCCGTCGATCGCGTGCGTTCCGTGAATCACGGGTGGATCTCGCGCGTTATCGATCGTTCCTCGTCGATCGCCAACCTCGGCACACCGTGAGTGACTCTCGTTCCTAGATCGAATGAAATAGTGAACATTTTTACGGTGAACAATTTACTTCGCCACCGGTTTTTTGTATTGTCTATCCTCTCGTGTGTCTGGCTATGTACAGCCGAGCAAGAATGATTTGAAAACCGCGCCATCGTTGACCGCTTGACAGCTGTGCTTCGAGAGGAAGACAAAGGGAGATATTAATCTTCTTTTTTTTTGTCGATGAAAATCTGACTTCTGCATGTATACCACGGACGAGATCGTTGCATGTCCTGTTTATTGTTCGGAGTGATTTGCAAGAGAAGAGAATAACGCTTCTGTAGCGTTCCTTTTTTTTTTTGTTCGTTGCTTTCCGTTCAAGTTTTTCTTGAAACGTTTTCACGATGGGAAAACGTGCATGGTGTTTCTGCATGTTGAATGATAATTTCATGTAAGTTGTTTTTTATTGTTATCTTTGGAAAAAGTGTTTCAAACAGAAGGTGCGGCGATTATTTGGTTCTTGTGACGTACACCATAGAATTTCCGTCATCGCGACTTGCGGTATAATGTTCGAAGCTTTTTGAGAGATGTAATTGAAGCATAGCATACTGATTGAATTATTGAAAAATTAATTGTATCCATTTCGAAAGTGATAGTGTAAGAAAAGAATGCACAGTTCACTTACGCATGTCACTTGCATTAAATTAAGGGAAGAAGTCCATAAAGTTATTCAACTGGCTATTAAATTAAGTCTTAAAGCATATAAGTCTAAACATTAAAATAAAACTTTCAGAAACACAAACATATGGAAAAAAACATGATGTCATTGAATAAACTGATAACACAATATTATTTTTTTAATAAAATCATTGCAAAGTAAAACGTTCATGAAAAATGAAAGCAATTTCATACATTTTTAACTCTTCTAGTTGAATTATTATTTTAAAATAAGTAATGCGGAGTATCCGAATACACAGTACATAAAAACAATTGATTATAAATATAAATTTAAAAGCAATAAAAAAACAAATGCAAACGTTATCGAATACTGTCTCTAACAATAACATGAAATAGTTGTTGCAATTTTGATCAGTTACTATTTTAAAGAAAGAAGAAATCTTCTTTATCGTATCGGTTAAATGAAAATTACTTGATGTGTTGAACTCTTCTGGAGTTATGTACAATGATTAACTTATTTTACGGTATTCTGGTATATTCGATTGATACTTTTTCGCTTTATAGTGTATACTAAAAACAGCAATTCTTCAAAACAAACATATGTATATTAAAAAGTGTCAAATTCAAGTATTGGTGTTCGTGTAAATTCTGTTCCGAGGATTTGTTTCTAAACATAATAGAAAGTATAAAGACATCCAAGATTTATGTTCTATAATTTGTTATTTAAATTGTTTTTATAAATGAATTCTCGACAAACAGCAACATAATATAATAATGTATACAATACAGTATTATTATGACAGTATGTAATATTCTGTCTCATACACTACGTCTACACGTTAGGAATGTAACGTAAATACTAACATTTTTATTGCTGAAAATTTTTCACCTACGTTATAATAAAAGAATGGTTGTATCCAGCTGTTGAATCTCTTTACATTGAATTATAATAAATACGTTTTTAGAATATTATTATTTCCTTCTTACGTATTTTAATCAAATAAAGTGGCTCGATAGTGCGCATATAAAGTGAATAAAAATAAAACGCCAAAATTAAACTAAAATCTTTAAGAGTTTTCAACGCGCCTTCGCGATGCTCCGAGTGCAAGTGGAGTCTTTATAGATCCGAAGTAAAACATTTCCAAATATAGGAGTGAGGATTTCTTTATCATTTCCAAAATCGAAGCTCTATGAACTCGATAGACATTAGCTTGAGACTGTGCTGCAACTAAAATATTTCAGAGTCAGAAAGAAAGTATTTCTGAACAGAGATAAAATTTTGAAATTTTCTTTATTTGTATCCAGAAGAAACTATATACAAACGATTGCTTTTTCAGACGATTACAAATACAAAAATGTTGTTCATGCACCGACGATTTGATTATTTTTTCTGGTACGCAACTGCAGATTTTAGTGCGACTGTAGTAAAAATGAAGGTTCAAGATTACTTTTCACAACACGTTATATTTTGGCAAGTCAATTTCCACAAATTTTTCATCTTTGATTCGTTAATTTCCTTAGAAGCAAAACAAAGGAGTTATTTGTACGGCAACAATGTGCAAATTATTATAATGAAAACAAAGTACAGAAATTAAAAATTTGTTTTGTAAATGACGGTTCATCCACAATATGTATCCGTTTGCTCAATACTTAATGTACATTTTTCTGTTTTTGATCAACAAACTAAGACAATACTGTATCCATTTGGTTAGAACTTAAATATACTTAAATGTATACATTTAATTAAAATATAAATGATAAAATAAATAACTTAAATTGTTATTTAACTATATAAACTGTGGTTACATAGAAAAACTTAAATATATAAACATGCCACAGAAATTAATTAATAAATTTGAAAACTGATATAAAATTTGGGGAAAAGAACGAATTTGTTCTTGATTCCAGATTCTCGCAATTTACTTATGAGAAACAGCTGTTTCTTCAAAGAAATAGACAGAACAAAACTTCTCTTCTTCACTAGTCCCCTGTAAATAATTTCTTGATATTTCTCTAAATAATGGTCAACTGTGAATCTACCGTATTGAATCTAGAAACTCGTAAATAATTGTACAATCATTTTTTGTGAAGGAAATTATAAAAACTGATGTTTACAAAAAAAAATGGTGATCAGTTTAGAAGTAGACTGTCCTCTAAAAATTATATACATGCATCATCTAATTTGCGTTATTCCGATGTAGTTATTGGCACAGAGGCTAAATTAGCGAACTATGTAGTTTAACTGTGATTTTAAGATTGTATATACAGTGTGGTCCACGTAACTTGTTCACCATGAATAACTTCTAAAGTATGCATTCTATGTGAAAATTTTGTATAGAAAAGTTGTATGGTTTGAAGGGGTACATTATGTAATGCGTATAGACTTTTTTTGATTTAAGATTTTAAGGTCGACTTCGTTATTTTAAATGGAATGTTAAATTTTTGTTGCCACAATATCGAAGAGTGTTGAATTTATGCTTTTAGTGCATGGTAACTACCATAAAAATGCAACAAAAGCTATAGCCATGTATGCCGAAATATATCCTGAACGAAATCAACTTGATATTACATACAGTACATTTTTCCCGAAAGGAAGCGAAATTACTCGTTAATTATTAGGTTTACAGCTAATAAAGATGAATACTTTTTTACACAAAATTCAACACTCTTCGACATTTTAGCATAAAAAATATAGCATTTTACTTAAAATAACGTAGTTGACCTTGAAATCTTCGAAACGCCTTCACCTACAAGAAATATTATATACTCTAGATCATATATCCCTCCAAATCATGCAACTTTTGTTCAAAACATTTCTTCATACAATGCATACTTTAAAAGTTAATTAAGGTCTACGTGTTGCGCGGACCATCCTTACACAGGGGCCTCGCGATTATTGTCCCGAACTCGGGTCCGCGCCGGGACAATAATCGTGGACTATGTGAAACGTTTCTGACCCTCGTGAATACGTTTTTTGCCCGAAGCTCGAGCTTCGGCAACTCGGCTGTGTAGTATTCCGACCATAGAAAAGGACAAGCGATTGAGAAACGGAGGGAAAGCTTCTGTTTCCACTTGACTCGAATGCGTGACTCGCCTGCGACGCTCTCGCCAACCAATGGTTACATTATACATAGACGACCACACAGTACGATTGTGTGTGTACCGTTTCGGCCAATAATAAAAACACGTGTGACTGGGGGTGATCCAGCTACATTTTATTCGTCGCCAGCTCTCTGGGAAGTCGCTGACGATTGAACGCTTCGACTAATCGTCGTACATTCCTCCGCTCCGCCCGGCGCGCGAGACAATGCTACTGCAATGATGAAACTTTTTTATTTTTGATTCGTTGTTAATGAAACTTTTACCAGTATATTGGTGAGATTTATCTGAAAAAAAGGATACCAAATACGACATAATTTGGAGCATATTTACTCATATAGAAAGTGTTAACTGTTCATATTCGTTTATTATCGCTTTTCATAAATAATAAGTAAATATGATCCAAATTGTGTCGTTTTTGGTATCACTTTAATCAGAAAAATCTCACCAATATGTTCATGAAACTTTTATTAATAAAGAACCAAAAATAAAAAAGTTTTATCGTTGCAATAGTATTGTCTCACCGAAACCCGGGAATGTAACCTTTTTGTTGGCTCCCAATGTTCAGTCGTCGGCTCGTGAATAAGCCGCCACGGCGCGCCGGGGCAACAAAATATGTGCTTGCCGGGTATCACGGCCTTCCCCCTCCAGCCCCTTCTATTGGTGGTGATGACGTCTGGACAATAATCGTGAATCAACAATCAGTCAATAATCGCCAGGTCCCTGTATGTATATGTATGTATATGAACATATATGTATACGTTCGTAAACATATTGGCAACTTATTATTAGTTCAAATTATTCAGCTCAAACGAATGATTGGTAGACTTACCATCGAATAAAAAATATCAGTGAAAGAATTTGATACAGAACGGAAATATTTCAAAGCCTCTAATTAAGTAGATGTAAGTATGTTATTTAAAATCCTGAAATATCGAACAAGTTTGAAATAGTCACTCATCTTGTTCTCTGGGTATTATTGTGTCATTATTTCAATGTGCTCCACATATGCCTATATTCTTCAAACATGTTTTGATAGTACTGGCTATACATAATTACTCAACCTGAAACAGACAGGATGATTATAATATTAGCAATAAATTTAATATAAAGCTCGAGATTAATATCTGCAAAAATGATTTTAAGAAATAATCATATGTATACGTTTAAATTAGATGTATCCAATAACTCATTGTGACTCTTATTTCTAACCTTCAGTACGACCTTGACCACTATATTTCCGTATTTCTGTAATTTGTTTTGACAGTCTTTTCTTTAACACGAAAATGTTACTACTCTTGAGTTGAGGGAAGTAAAAATACCTTGACAATTACACATTTATTGGACATGTAATATTGAAATCATTAAACTTGAACTTTGTGAACTGTTCCAGTTAATTTGACCTAAAATCTAGGTTTCATTTTTGATTATATCTTCTGTTAAAGAAATTTGTCAACCAATTTCACATCAACACTAGTGAAGAGTAAATATATTCCGTTGAATAATGAAAATTTAACAGTTTCTTGTTCAGTGTACAGGAATGAAATATTACTTCACTTACAATTAAAATATTCGAATTTATGTTAATCCATCTCCCTTTGTAGAAGTTCTTCGTAGAAAATATAGGATCATGTTTTCCATTTCGATTTTCATGACCATCTTCTACAAGTAATGGCGAAAAATAATATTGTTTAGACACCGCGCCTCTTCCTTACTCATAATTAATTTATTTAACATTAATAATAATGAGAACAGTAAATTATTAGTGATTAACACAATAATATCTAATTAATTAGATTATTACGGACTCGAACTTCCGGGGGCGTCTGTCTTCAATCAGAACTTCTGGAAGACAGTCGCTTCTATTAAACCGAAATACTTGATATCGGTGAGAATCGACAATTTTCCTTATAGACCTTATTCCGAATAGACCTTAATCTTCTTCTACTCGGTGGTCGTACTATGCTGGCAACAATACTGTGTGTCGTAGGTTTTATGAAACATCGTACACGATGTTACAAATACAACCACACACGTTTTGTTGCATACTTCTGAAACTTAGGTATTCATTCGTGCAAATAAGATTCAGTTTACTAAAAATTGTGCGAAATCTTTTAGAGAAACTAACTTCCTTTGCAATAAGGACCTTAAAACAAAAAAACTCATCATCGATTATTTAAATTCTCAAAGTGAAGTGTAAAATCAGAAATAGTGAACCTTTCTTCGATGTCAAAGTTTTCTCTTTCAGTTATAATTACATATTAAAGAATAGTCATACGTTTATTAATTAAAGAACTGGGAAACTTATTTTCGATCACAGAATATTACCTTTATAATTACACCAATACCAAACAAACATTCGATAAATTAGATCATATAAATGAGTTCTGCCTTTAATCAGGTTAAGAAATTTACTTGGAAGACATAAAGTATTCTGAATGGAGGTATTTTTCTTCCCGAATTGTCCGGGTTTACGATTTCCGGGACATTTTCTAGAGGTTGATTCACTGTAACTATATCAGTGCCATCCATTAGAAACAACTGCCATCCAGTTCCTTCGTGATCGATACTCTTCTCGCCCTTTCTACTTTTTCTTGGGGTATCCTTTATATCGATGACAAGTGGAGTTTTTGTTCGAATGATATCAAGTTTGCCGAAATGTTCTGTCGTTTGCGTCTGTCTTATTTGGTTTGCATCCAAATGCATTTAATTTAACATTAAACTTGAACACAATGATTACTGATTTAAAAAAATCATATTTCGCTTTTCTGTCGATATCTCAATGCCTTATCGATAGATTTCTTCATCCTGTTATTAACGCATGGATAGAAAAGCGACAGAACGTTACGACAAACCTTATATTAGATGTACCAATAAGTACTCCAGAATTTCTTTTTTAGGAAATTAGAAGTCTATGCAGTTTCTTCAACAGTCATTAATAATCATTATCCGTTCTTGAACACGTCATTTTTAAAACGCAGAAGAACAAGAACATATTTTGAATTTAAATTATTTTACTAGTTTATTCGAATAAAACAGTGGAATACTTATTGGTACATCTAATACATTGTCACGAGGTGACGAATGTTTCTGTATTTATAATGTATAGGAATGCACAAAATCGAATAAAATAGAAACTATGAAAATGTTTCAAAAATAGATCATTTATTTCCAACCTAATAGAGCCGTCGATAAAAGAAAGCAATTTCAACTTGTTTTCGATAGTTACTGTATAAAATTTTGAGTAGGCGTGAGTATCTGCGATTTAATAATTGCAGACGAGACGATTCAAATGTAGCATTACTTTATTTTTCCATCATAATCCTTAACTTTGCTAGTAGAATAATCCATGTAAATATTTCCATTATTTAAAAAGATATGTACAGACTACAGCTCTTACTATTGAGGCTTTCAGACCTAAGTCGTATCCTTGTGGAATTGTTTTCCCAACGCTTCGCAAGCATTGTAGCTAACTTCATCAGAGGGTCGAACGACATACCCCAGATAGCATAGTATATCCAAAGGACGTCCGTTTCATGTCCAGTTTATATCCGAATGTCCTACGTCCATTTTGGACATCCCTAGGATGTTCGTAAGACTTAAATTTCGGATGTTCTAGAAACGTCTGTCCCGAAGATCCTATGGATGTTCTCAAGACTTAAATTTCACATGTTCTAGGAATGTCCGTTTCTTAAGTCTTACGAATGTTCGTGGGATGTAAATGTCAGATGGTTTCGTTTAGTAGTTTCTGCTGAATGTCATTCCGTGCAAGGTGATGGAACTTCATGAGCAAGGTGTCAAAAAAAGGGCCCTGCCCCCCCTGGCTACGGCCATGCACACTTCCATACGGTGGATTCTACATGCAAAATTAAGACAGAAATCAAGAATAACGAAATTGCGTTTGAGGCTTCGTTTCCGAATTATTAAATGTTTAAAATGCGAGCAAAATACGCGTGAGGTATGTCTGGTGCGATGGATTACACTATTACATTATTTACAACAGTTGATTCCCAGCTGATATATGGAATACATCGATGACCTAGTTTTTCTGAATGAAATAAAATAAAATGAATGAAACCAACACGTGAAACGGTGGAAGAGCGCGCCTCTCAAGTAGAATAACCCACGTATGAAACGTATTTTAAGCATACTTCGCCCGTATTTTCCATAATAAATATCTTGGAAACGAAGCCTCGAACACAATTTTATCATTCTTGATTTTCGTCTTAGTTTGGAGTGTAGAATCAACTCTGTGAAAGTGCCCCATATTTTTAGTAACACCCTGCGTATTGAAATATATTATATTTACATGAACAGTAATTTTGTTTCATATTCTTTTACCTCATCAAATTGCAAATCAATTTCTGAAAGTTTTTCATGTATACCTCCTGTTTCAATAACGTATACAAGTAACCAGTCATTAATTGCAAAATGAATTTCGTAAAAATCTAAATTCTGAAACCCTCAACATCCGACAAACGTAACAATATTGGGTTGTTATTATATGTAAATCAAATTCTTGCCATGATGATTTCCCATGAAATTTAAAATGATTCCTATGCCACTGAAGTTTAAGTTTCTGGAAATCAACGGCGGTCCCATGTATTTTTAATTTATTCTGGTACAGCGCACTATTTTTAACCATCGGACACAGGCAACGATCATGGATAAGTTTACGACACGAAACTTCAGACCTTAGGCCTGCGCAAAACCAATCGAAGTATCTTAACTCTTTATCGATGGACTTGATAGTAGATTATCCGCTGGCAATTGCTTCTGCAATTAATTGTGTTTACTTCTCAACGTCAATTGGCCACAACGAACAAGAAGCACAGTTTTTTTCTATCATTTTCTTTCATTTCATTTTAGTGCATGATTTTAATTATACAACGTTGTACCAACCACTCTATGTCCATGGTATTGGATATACGTTCTGTTTCATATTTATAACCCATCTACAAATCAGTATTTATTTGTGATCAGGGCGAGGGTATTTTCATAAATTTAATTTAACGTAGTAAGTATATCTATAGAAACCAATTTTTTATTAAAATGATTTTTCTAACAAACTTTATGTTGTATTAAATTTGTAAAAAGACCCTAGCTTTGATTGAATATTAATGCTCATTCATGGATGGGTTATAAATATGAAACAGAGTGTAGTTACATAGGTCTTTTGTGCTAATAAACAATAGACTACGGATTTCATATATTTATAACGTACATGAGTATCTAAAGCTCGTCATAATAAAAAGATGAATGTGTAATATTTGAAGCATTTTGTACATCACGTACAGCCTAGTGGAACTTTAAATAGGATCAACAACTTTTTATTGAATTCTAATTTCTGTAGAGTAAGGTGCCCAAATTTAGTCCCCCGTAAGGTTTTTATTTCATATTCGAAAATTAATCTACATTCTACTCAAACAAAAATTATATAGTCATTTTGAAATTTTCAGTATGGAACTCTATTATCACTTTTTCATTAAAGTTTAAACAAACAAAATCAGAAATAGAAATGCAAAAAGATGCATTTATAACTTTTCAACAAAATATTCCCAATTTCGCCCCTCTTCCCCGTCTACCGTAGTTTTAGTGCTTACGCCGCTTTTAGTGAGTTGAAATAAATTTTATACATGACTTTTATATTAAGTAAAAATAGAACAAAAACTAAAGAATAAGATCATATGAAAAAAATCACTACAGTGCACTGCGTTAAAAATAATATACTGACGTGATTTGTATTGAAATTGATGAGAGCTTTTCTTTATTTTGCCAGCTTAGCAGAATCATATTTAACATAGGTTCATACAATAATTGCTATCAGGCTGTGGCAATTTATACTATAGATAGAGTGGGGACATATTTAGGCACGGTGGCGAAATTCAGATCTCTTACCCTATATTTATCCGTAAAACACTATACTTGCATAAGTAACAACAGTTTAGTAAAAATAAATCATGAGCCTAACATACAGTTTGCTCAGTTCTAAAAAATATTCTACTATGTAATATTAAACCTTTATGAAAATTTATTATGAAATTTCGTTGAGTGTATTGTATTAGATTTTGCTAAATCTTATGCCAATTACACCAAATCCAGTGAACATAATGATATTTTGAATGAAGATCCTATAAAATTGTAGAATTTCATACATTATATCATTAAAAGTACATAGAAAGGAGAAATTATAGTTATTGGAATAGTGATGCCAATGAATAGATGTTACATACACACTGATATCAAATAAAACGAAAATATCTTTATAATGATTTGGAACGCACGATGAAATTAACGGAAAGTGCATGTAAATATATCACTAATTGCGAGTAACTCACTACTTTCATAAACGAAATCGTAATATGGCTTAAACTCGATGTACTTTCCCTTCCTTGTGATTCATAAGAATAGCACAAAATGGTAAATAACAATGAGAAATATTATTAAAGGGTCCTGCGCTTTTCCTACTATTTTCATAAAAATAAATTTTAATACTGAATTTCATACCAATAGTATTTACGTCAATAGTGGATTACTAAGACTGAAGATAATACATTGGTGACTAGAGGCGTAGTTTTACATCAACCATGATTAAATATTAATTCAATACAAATTTCATTGAATCTTTGAATATTAATTACTTCATAATTCCTGAATTATTGAGTATGAATTATTTAATGATTATTGGATTATCGAATATCGATTCAATAGTTAATAAGAAGAACGACTATAAACACCGCCATTTTGTTTCATATTTTAGTGTTAAATGTTATTTTGTTAAACAGAAAATAGGGTTAACAAAAGATGAAGTTAGAAACACAATTCCAAGGTTATATAACTTGATTGTAACTATGTCGATTACTGAAGTGTTAATTGGCAAGAGAACAGTGCTTTACTTCAGGTTGCAAAAGCTGTTTCAAGATCATAAATTATTAATGAGTTGCATAATCGCAGCAATGTTTACAAGATTTTGTAATTTATTGCGTAATATTTCACACGGTTAACACAGTCATAAATGGATTTTGTAAATTAAAAGTTAGAATATAAAACAACAGGTGGCTCAGTTCATAAATTACGTAAGTCATAAGTAGTAAACATATATGTACTTCACTCGTAAGTCATTTGATCAATACAGGAATAATTTTAAGTAACATAACTTCCTAACATCATAATGCTATGATATTAGAACAGATAACATTAAAACTTAATATTCAGAAATTTCTAGTAGTAAATTCTAAAAAGTACACTGAAATGTTTTTGCATTCTTAGTTCCTTCATCTTTAAAAATATGTAAACAATAACGAAGCTGGCTCATTACTCATGGTTACACTGCAAATCTTATGCATTTACAGTCGTAAGAATGTTTAAAAGCGGAACATGGTAATAAAACCAGGTGTCATTAAACAGAGGATTAGTTTTTTCAATAATAGTAAATTTATAGCAATGATATACACTATAGGAAGTCAAGGAAATAATTACAGTATATACAAAAATGACGAAACATGTCCCTTGTTTGTACTAATAAGAATAACCATAAAAAGTAACTTGAAGAAACATAGGTCCAGATACATCTTGATATTAATCTATTTTGTGTATATGTTATTATAACATATAGTCTATTGGACCAGCTATTTTTCCTATGTTAAAAATAGTTGCACTAAATTTTTATCTTTTAATATGATCATCAGTAATAATAGTAAGCTGTGAATACATCTGTAATAGAAAATGTATGCACTCTATGAAAATTATTTTTACAAATTAATCAAATTTTATACAGAGATATTATAATTATAACTTCAATTTTAAACTTTCTTTCGAGTGTCGTTGTACATATGTATATCATATTTATGTGTCTAAAATTCCATATAGTAAAAACCATGTAATAATGTTCATGTTATTTGGAACCCTATAGAACCTTTGACACAATAAACTTTTCGTTAGACCTTAGTTTCTGTACATTAATCTATAGAAATCAGCAATTTCATGAACATCGACAGTGTATTCAACTTCGTTGAATTCTGTATTAAAATAGTTCTGGTGGTATACGCTTGAGGATATATAAAAAACGAACGGAATCATTTGAAAATAATTTTTGATAAAGAGGCTGTTATGACATCGAGGTAGATCAAATACCATTCGCGTGATAAAGTGTACAGTGTCAAGTATGTAGTTTCTTGACAAACTGAATCAATCAAGGCAGCGGAATCCGATGTTGTTTCAATTGATTATAACGATAAGCTGGGTGACAAAGGGAATACATGTTACGCCGTATTACTTTCGTTAGGAATATTTCGAAACAGAAGCGTGAGTAGACAGTTAACATTAATACTCTACCATTATTATTTTTGTTTATTAGTAGAGTTTGTGAAGAGTATTATCAGTATCGTTGCTGCGAAAATTTTGTAGAGTTTTTAAAGTTTGTTTGTTTTATCAACTTGTCAATTTCTTTATATTCAGTACCAGCCCAAAACTATAACAACTTGAGTGTAATATTCTTTGAAAATTAATTTCTTTAGCATTTTCTATGTTAATTAACGAAGAGTATGGATTTCTTTCAACTTTATTTTCTTAAATATTAATAAGACTTCAATATTATTCCCATATAAATTAGCAGCTGCAAGTACGATTAATAGCGTCACACGAACCATGTTTTGATTTATAGTAAATAATAATGTTTATATTTGATTATACATGAAATATATGTAGATGTATTCCTAATATGTCTGGAAGGTGCATGTAAATTAATTAGTTCTAATAAAATTGAACAATCTATGTCACTCTTAATAATTTTAAATAAAAAAGATATGCTAACAATGATTCTAAGCCCTGTTGGAGTGATTTTATTAAGTACACTCAATATTAAAGTACAAGTAAGATCATAATATTGTTTGTGGATGAGAAACTTATATGTTCATATTCTTATACATATACATATAACATAATAATACATGCAGTGGATAACAGAGATATCATCTAAAATAAATTCATAGGTTCATAGGTGAAACTACCAGTCTCATAGTATAATTAACCCGTGGAACCATACAAATTTACCTTCATGTTCACGGTAACCGGTAAGAAAAGCCCGTCTGCAAAGCAGACAGCAGAAATATGTCAAAATTTATTTGCTTTGGCGTTGTAGTCAAACATATGCATAACATGCCCCAGGCCGTAGAGAACGATACCAACCGATCATGTGAATTGCGTCTCGAGAAGCGGCAGAATCTGTTACATGTGTTCATTCAGTACAGTAAAACGCAAGTGACAAACGATCTACGTGTAATCTTTCAACACACTATGAGTTAGAAAACCAGCCTGAAATCTACGATACATTAGGCTAAACTATTTTAATTTTTAACGAACTATTTCTATAATTATAACGAACTATTCTATAGTAGTTCTTCAACGAACTATTATTTTTATCATCGTGCTAAAAACAATTGCAGAAATTCAATCTGACAACAGTAACCTTAATAAAGGACCATTTTATTCCCCAGCAAAACCATAAATAGGTTTAATAGTTTGTCGTCTACCTTGAAAAATTTACAACCCTAAAGCCAAACTATAGCATACTATACCAATCGATCATATTCAGAATAAGAACACAACACATTTGTTGTCGGTAATGGCCTAGTAGTCGATACGACGTAAACGTTTTAATTAAAAAATAAATAAATAAAGGAAAAATACACAATATACTGGTCCAATAAGGATAGCACACATGATACTGGCCCCAAACGAAAAATACAGTTTTACAGTTTTAGTTGAGCCATTCACAGACCGAAGTGACTAACTCCACTTTAGGAATTTTTTAAACTTTTAGTACCAAGTCCCTTGATTAATGCTTGACGTTTAAATACAATTTATAATAACTTCAAAATGAAATATCAGTACAAATTTTATGAAGATAATCACATTGGAATGGATAAATGGCTCATGCATTAATAATATACATACTGTACATCTGAGTTATTAGGTGTACCAATAATTAATTCACAATATTTTGTCAAATTCAAGACTTATTTTCGAGGAAATCAGAAGCCTATGTTGTGTCAGTGATATTTGTCCTTAGTCTACAATGTTCATGGCCATTTTGAAAGAAGAAAAGGTTGGAAAGATGTTATAAATTTAAACTGTATTACCAACTTATTAAAAAAAACCTAGTGGTTTACTTATTGGTACACCTAAAACATTTTTGGTATAGTAAATAAACGAATTCTTTAACACAAAGCGGCTTTAATTTGAACAATTTACACGTTTATCAGCACTGAACTCGTATGCGCATACGAGACACACGAAAATACGAAATATAAATTTGAAAATTTATTTTTCTTTCAAGCCGGTTTTATGTGCACCACCCTGTATAACATTCATCGAATTTCAAAAGCAATACAGATTTATTATTAATTCTTCTTTCCATGAGACTGGACAGTATAGCTTGCCGTTCGTAAATTTAATCATTCCAAACAGGAAACGAAAAAACACTGTATATCAATCTATACGTATAATATATGCTCGTATTTTCGAAAGTTATGATTCATAATCATCATAATATAAGCTGAATTTCGTTGCTAATCACCTAATCGACGTGCGTTACAAAAAGTAACACGTTTCATTCTTCTTACGTCAAACGTTTGTCATCATTGTCACGAAGAATATCACGTTTCGTTTTTCGCCGCGAAAAGTAGCATATTTGAATGGTTTGCTACGAAAAGAACAAAAAGTTTGCTACGCGGTGATAATAATGATATCTTTTCTCTTAAACTGTCTGGGACCAATGCTGAATCATTTTTTTCTGGAACTGTCTTTAACCAACTTTGAAGTATTATACTGATCGGAATCGATTAGAAACAGTTCAAGCATTTTTTATTCATAACTTTTCAATACAATGATCGTCGGTTTAAACCTTTTGAAGGTTACTCGGAAGGGGGCTCCTGATAACATATGTCAAGGTCAGTGTCATTGGGTGTGAGTGCTCTTCGGAAGTTTATCACTTAAATATTGGAAAAATAATGAAATTCTGAAATAATATTAGGATGATTCGTGAATTTATTTTTTACATCACAAATACTCAAAGTGATTTTCATCGGTAGTGATATACTGTCTAAAACGAGAAATCACGGTTCTGATTCTGTTTCTATCTATTCTGACATGATAGCCGTCCAAGCTGCAATTATTTGATTATTCATGTCTTCCAGAATGTTAGGTTGCATCTTCACATTAATTCAGAATTTCATTAGATTTTCAATCTTCAAGTTCTTCTCAAGATCATAAGTTAGACATATTTGAATGCACTTTAACACGTGCTATACATATAATGCAATGAAAAAGTGTAATATGCTGTATGGAGGAAAAAATACCTGCGACCTAAACAAAATTCTAAAATAATGATCATCAAGAAAATGTTTCATGTAGGATACTTCCCTTCTGAAACCATTCAAATGGTGTTTGAAACATTTCACATATCATTAAAAATAAGGAAAATATTTCGGTGTTCGGTCTTAGGTGGGACACCCTGTATAGTATTAAACAATCTTTTCATAGGTTGAATTTTTGGATGTAAAATGCATTTCAACAATTTGGACCGACCGCACGCCGAAACGTGATAGTTTTCGCCGTAAAATCTAGAACTTGGTACTTTTCATGGCGAAACAGTATAATATGTTAGTTTTCGCGGCGGAAGGCCAAACATGCTAATATTCATAGGAAACGATGAAATCTGTCTCTTTACGCGGCGAACTGAAATGTACCGTTTTTCTTAAAACATATGAAACATGCTACTTTTCGCAACGCACGCCGTTACATTTAGTCGATGCGACGTAAAAGAGAAGAAAAAAAATCATCATCCGAGTTTTTAATTGTTCTAAGTCCATTTTTCAAACAGTTAATCAATCTACGTGCCCATTGGCCCAAGGAATACAAATTCACCATAATATAAAAAAATTCAACCTAGAAAACAATAAATATTGTCTTAGGCCCTATCTCCGAAACTCTGAAAGTTCATTTTTCAGAAATTAAAAATTTATGTTGATACTAAGATAACTTTTGTTAAATATTGTAACAAATAGCTATTCCGTAGATGATATTGAACTTTGTTTTCTCAGTTTAGAAACTAGTGGAGATAGAACAATTAAAAATTAGAGCGACGAAATGTTTTGGATACGTAACATATTTCTCGCATAAAGTGACTTAATGACAAAAAGTTTAGGCCCCGAAAGTCAATTTACCGACCAGTACGAAAATGTACCAATTTAAAAATAATTTATGATACCAAGTGGCAGTAGTTGCCCAATTATTATTTGAAAATTGGTTGAGAAGAACGGAGTGAGCATTAATGGGTTAATTAATGAAATGAAAAGTGAATGAATGGCATGCCCTTATAAATATTTGTGAAAGGATTATGTAACTTTTACAAGGTAAAAGGTATATCTAATTTTTAAAAACGATATAACAGAATTAACTTGGAGATGTCCGTCAACAGTATGAAAAAATTCTTGGACTGCAGTCCGTTACATTTTTATTTAGTCGAAATAATCTCTTCTAGTCATAACAATAACCCACTCACGTGCCACTGTTATACCAATTTCTTCATATAAATTAGCGTAATTTTAAAGAAAACGTTCTCATTTGTTGCTCCTTTTGTAGCTCTAATATAACAAATTCATTTACGTTTATCTATATTGATAACCTATGATTCAATTTAATCCTTCTAATATAATTTATAATTCAAATTCTTACAATTTCATTCTATATCTTCATTGCATCAATTCACATGCATGTACTATGTATACGTATGTAGTGTATTAATTCACATTGTATGTAATTGTCTATTCAAACCAAAGACAATTATATCTAATGTTAATTTTTTGTCACTTCAATAAACTGAATATATGTATATTGTAATTCCGAAGGAAGATATCTTCGCTTCTATTTTTCCTCGTATGTAAAAACTACATATGTATTGCGTAGTTCTCTTTTTCTATCCAGCTCTAGTTAGTTTGCCACAAAAACATGACTAAACACCCATTGACGCCAAGAAATGCGCAAAAAATGTACGAGTTCCGTTAAGTTCCGTGTAATGCGATGCCCGTAAGCTGCCGTAACAGCCATAACATGTAGTTACCTTCGCGAATAAACGGTTGCATACACTTACAGATAATTAAGCCAACAGCTTTTCAAGCGTTTCAAACTGCATTGTTCGACGGAGTTAATTAAGAGTAATGATTAATTACTATTGCTTGTTATACAAGAACTATTTGCAGTTTATTTCTTTATATAATTGCAAATAATGTTATAGAAAGTGGACACCAAAGTAAACAAAATGAAATGTACTAATACTAAGAAAAGTATACTGTTTCTCGTTGAAGCGGAATACATTATTTCATGACTCATCTTCAATTCCTTTGCAGTCTGTTCAAACTACCATTGACATAAACAACATAGAGAGGGAGTCATTTAAATCGATTCCTGCGAATAACTTCGAAATCGTTGGCGATACCGAAAAATGTTTTGGGTAAAAGTTGATTGATTATGAGGGGAAAATAATTTGATGCGAGCAGTTGATTTGTAGGACGTAGGAAGGTCAAATTTTTTATTTAAATGGGATCATGTATTTTTTAATGCATTAGTCAACCCAGCTCGTCATTTCTCATAACAAAATAGTGAGGTATTTATGCAAAAAAAACAGTAGTTTAAGAGATATTTTAATTTAAACATAGTGACGTGCTTCTAATAACATATACAATGTTTACCTTCTTAAAATTGATATTCAATTACAATTTCGATGACACTCAAGTACGTCTGTCAACCCAAATACAGAGACTTACTCGATCTCCATGCGATCAACCCTTTCTTTCGAAATTTGCTGACATGCCATCCATGCAAGCATAAGACGTTAAATGTCACGCGTACTAATTGTACCGAAACGTATTACCACTTCGCAATACTGAAATAGAAATATCTACTAAATCAATGATATTTTGGCATAAATAGTTTTATACTTTCTTATAGGGAATGTCGAGTTTCATCGACTAATCTATTAAGAAATATATGACCCTTTTGAAAAAAACAAATAAATTCGACTTCCATATGACCTTTACGTGCCCACCTACAAAAAGATAACTAACACCAAATTGTTTCTGCCTTAAAACCATTCAACTTTTGTCTGAAACATTTTTCGGTATCGCCAACGGTTTCGAAGATTTTGCGGTGATTGATTCAAATGACTCACTATGTATACGCTGTCATACATTACATTCTATTTTTGAAGCTGTACATTCTTTCTATTGTTTAATTAAAGTATTACTGAGGCATAGATATTTCAATCTGTACTTTAGAAATGTTCATTCATTTTTTTTGCATTGAAAGGAGTTAAATGTCGATTATATTTTTGAGGTTATATTTATTAAGGAAGTGTTCTTATCATAAAGGAAGTAGTAGAACCGATCAATTGGCATCCTCCTCTCTAGATCTACTCATTATTTTGTCCCCTTATGTTAACCCTCAGTCAGCCTACGTCGGGTCACTTTGGACTCAAATTTATGTCTCACGTATAGCAGACAGGAAGCAATACAGGGTGATTCACCTAACTCCGCCACTTAAATTACTTGTAAATTATTTGTTATATGAAAAAATGTTTCGAACAGATGTTATGAAAATGGAAACAGAATTACTAGTGATACGTTCGAGTTCTTGTTCTAAGTATTCATTGAGATTACTAAAAAAATGCGACTAAAAAAATAATACAGTCGGATGATAGAGCTTGTTAAACAACGCAAACTTTTCCTCTATAGCTCGGCCTAATTATTAGAATCACCCTGTATAGTATACATAAACAAAATAGATAGTATTTATAGAATACTAAAACTTTGGTAACACGTTCTGTTTTTCTATACAGGTGCGCCCGAAATGATGTTAAAAGTGGGCAAGAGGTGATTCCTTATGCAAAAATAAATAAAAATTACACAATACAATTTTTTCATTAGGAGCTTAGTTTTCGAAAGAGTCGACTTTGAGAATTGGTCTAACAATAAAACACGTGATTTCGTGCTGGCAATAAGTAGAAACAAAGTGCAATGAACTGGCGAGTTAGCCAAGTCCTATTCAATTGCTCGTTTCTGAAGGAAATTTTCAAATGCTATTATTTCGGAAACGAAGTTTCGGATAACAAAATTTTATTCTATACTTTTGATATATTTTTGCATAAGGAACCACCTTCTGCCAGCTTGAACTGTGCAGTGTAAATTCCGATACGAGTCAAAAGTAACTGGATATTAAAAGAAGTATTTATGCTACTCACTAATTTAATTTCAATATTCTCTGCGATAATATTTTACTTATAAGTAAACAATGTCGTATACACCAAGGATCTGTCACTATTCGTAAACAAGATAAATATTACTCATTAGCACTTAATATTCAGTCTATTTGTATACTCCGATAAGTCTCGTTTACTGTCAATTTGAATAGTGTATGTAGGATATTAATGAGCGGATACAAGTAAAGAAGTAACAATACAACTTTCTAACAAGTTGAAATGAATACTTTGTGTATTAGATATAAACCCATACGACTCTATTGTCTCAAAATGACGTCTCGAGTGTATTGAAGAAGTTAAGAAATATTAACGAAACATGACATTTGCCACCATCATTCATAAAGATATTCAACAAACTATTCAAATGAACACTTCATACACATTGTTGAATGTGTCTTGAAACGAATAATAAACTGGTAATACACAATAGAAATACATAGTTCGATTTTAAAAAATTACGTTGATATTGAAACCTGTATAAACAACAATTTAAACAAAAATTCAAATATTCAATTAAGCTTTCTGCATAATGTCAAACAACTTTCATATGAAAAATTATTTGGTATTTCCAATAGTAGGACAAATAATAGCGTGTGCATATACATTTAAACCGCACTCTATATGTACAGAAGAAACAAGTTTTAACTGCCTTTTTTCGACTTCTGTTTTACTTTTATGCGTTTAGACAAATGTCACTTACGTAAGACGGTGCAGGCGTTTGGTTAGAATTAAGGTTGAGTTTAATAGTGCAAGCAAAGGCCACTTCAAGTCATTAAGAAGAATTATCGATAGGAAAACCGGAGACTATTGCAAAATTGGCCAAAGGTAACTATTCAATCCGATAAATAACGGCAAAAACGATGTTTTATTTTGTGAGAACCAGTAACATTATATTAGGTCATTAGGTAACTAATTTCTCTGGATTTTTTACCTGAAAATATTGCATTTATCAAAATAATACAGCTACAATTTTTTTTAATTTTACTTTGACAGCTCCAAGCTGCTCTTCAAGTTCATTAGTCGATGGAACTGGGTCGCTTTTCAATAACACTTCCATTTCATTAGATTCCATTTCTGCCAGTCGTCCAACGTGTTCTTTGTCTCCCAAATCGAAATCGCCATTTTTTAATCGTTGAAACCATCTCATACATGTGTCTGCAGATACAGCGCCACAACAACAGGCTGCTTCAATCAATCGTTTTGTTTCTGCGGCCGTTTTCTTTAAATTAAAGAATAGCAAAATGCAATGATGGATATGCTGTTTATCAGGTGTCATTTTAAATCAAAATAAATAAATGTTTTCGGCTATAGGATTAATGATCTGTCGACATGTTCTGTTATAGCAGAATGACCAATTTTTGAGGCACAAAACAAAATCAGCGTGACTCAGTATACCATAACAAAATTATAAGAAAAAGGACAAATTATTTGTTTAAATAATATATTGAAAATTTGAATTCTTTTTAAATATTCTCGTGTGACTAAATTTTCCATTCAAAAACACACAATTTTGAAACAAAAAACCTTTTCCCACTCTCTCTAGTTTCCGAGATGTTCCAAAAGTTAAAATATATTTTCACCCCTTAAATTTGGGGGCTGTTATCATCCCCTTAAATGGACGATGGCCGATAAAAGAAATACGTCTCAAATATTTTTTGGAAAAGTATCTCCCATATACGTTTCATTAAAATTAACGTGTGCGAGTTCGGTACGCTCCCTTGTTAGTTAACGATTTAATAATATCGATAATGCATTGTGTTCGGATACTTATGGACGGTAAAGTAACAATGAAATACACTGCCCAACAGAATTAGGGGATCGCTAATGTGTTCAGTTCTGATGCGCCCTGCAGTGACTACAGATATAATAAGACTAAACAGTATAAAACACATTCTCACTGCAGCATACATGTAGGATACATATGGATCCCAGAGCCAGAGTGTATTAAGCGCAGTTTTAACAAAATGACATTTCACATGATTTCTGTAGCAAGTACTTCACTTCTTCCGATGGTAAAAATGATTTCGTTCTAAGTCGTCGAGTTTTTAACCCTTTGCCCTACAATTTTCTTGACGTCTACAGACTCCAGGATTACATTGTTGTCGATAGTTCCCCAGAAACGAAAGTAATTCTGTACTTATGGCAACTATATTTTTACTGTAGAAGTTAAATATTAATGCCCGAAACGTGACATTTCACTTCGACTCGGAGAAAACCTAATAATATTCTTCTTTGTTGAATCGATTTTTAAATCGTCAAGACGAATCTGACTCGATGTTATAGGGCAAGGGGTTAATATAAGTACATAATAGTGTAAAAATGATATTAAATTCATATTTGTAAAGCAGTGTAAAGTTCATAGAGAAAGTAGTGCAACGTTCACCATTTCTACATACAGTGACTTTTTTTAAATCCATTCAATAATTCGAACGTAGCGATTGTTTCGCGCTCCATTTTTATCGAACGGTTCCAGAATTATAAGATTTTAGTACCTTTGATTTGCTCTCCTTTAAAGTTTGGAAACTGTGACTTAATACATTCTGGTTGTGGGGTCCAGATGTGGATATATGTGATAGCACAGACGAGAATTTCGTCTGTGATGATAGACACCTAACTTCACTTTGAGTTACTCAGGCACCCAAAATCCATGACCCCTCGTCAACAATGGCATCCGTAGTCTTATTGTATCTGTAGTCACTGCACTCACCAAGCAAAGGAAACAAACAAATGCTTTCGATTCGCTAAATTAATATTTTTTTCATACCACACTAACACTGCGAACACTTAGTTATATTTATGTAAAAAACCTTTCGCATATTTTACGTCCTACTAATAAGCAGAGCGACTAGGATGCATGATCCTCTAATTGTTTTGGGCCAGCGTACTACAGCGAATGGCATTAACTTTAGTCGTACTATAAACGTATTTGTCCAGGTCGTATAACGTCCATCTGCAAGACCATGAATGAAAGGAACGACTGGCTAGCTATCAAGCGTTACGAGTTCTGGGATCGGGGCCAACTAATTTCAAGGGAATTTCGTTACGAGTACGCGTACGCGAGTGTAGAACGTGTGGGGAGCCGGGAGGAAATACGTGGCAGCGACTTCCTCGCTCGAACTTCGTAGCAACAAATCCGACTTTCGTCGAAAATCTATTTATCCGTCGGGCTTCGCACGCACGCGTCTCCGCTCCCCATCTCCCTGAGTTGGCGATTTTCAAAAATACGTGAAGGTTAAGGACATGAGACTATAAACAATGACGAACATTCGGACGAAGTATACATGAAATCCATCTCGATCCCATCTTTTTTTCGTTTCTTTTTTGCGTGAACTGCTTTAGAACGTTAGAACACCGACAATATCTAAACAATATTTATTTCGGATATTCAGCAAGTTTTTAATATTTTGTGACACTTACTGCATATTCGATAAGTGTCCTAATACGTCTGAGGAGGAATGTGCACTGAGGGACAAAAATTTTCATACATATTTTGTGTCATACATAGTATAATCTTACATTATACACAGATATTAGTAAGGTAATTATTCTCTGTTCTTGTGTATTTATTATTCGCAGATAATGGACTTGTTCACTACTCAAAACAAGAAGTCCATGCACTGCAACTGTTGTGCCCGTCAATACGGTGTACAATTTCAGGAAAGTTTTTTTTTTATAAAAACAATACTGTGTGTTAGTATTGCATGGAAAAAATGTCAATTTTTCGACAATTGTAACGGTTTTTAACCTTTAATTATTTCAAGCAGTATAGCATATCCAACTGTCTAAAACGTATTACAGACACCTCTCGATTATCGCCTGGCTTGTTCTACACGATTATTGTCCAAGCATTATCCCCACCACTGGAGGGGAGGGGCATCGAACCTATCAAGCACATACTTTTTTGCCCCACAGTTTTTGTTGCCGAGGCACGGGCTTCGGCAAAAAACAAATTTACGAAGGCCTGAAACATTTCTCCTTATACGATTATTGTCCCAGCACGAACCCGAGTTCGGGTCGATAATCGAGTGGAGTCTGTATTGCGAAACGTTCAACAAAGACCACTTGGGTTTTCGTTTTCTATAATCTGTTTCAATCCTTAACAACGTGGGCAAATTCCTGTGTATCTCCAGTTTCTGCATATTGGTCCAAAAATAACTGTATTTGCATAAACATCTGTAGTCTATAATCGTTCCCAATATACACGACGATTCATAAGTATTTCCCCTCCTATCGAAGAAATGTTTACCTTCTTTCATTTTATTTCAGGTCCTAATACAGTTTTAGGTTTTAATAATCAATCATGAATGGTGCTTACTTTATAGGTGCTATTCTGGAGAAAGCTAGGTCTTTTGAAACAGTTTGCACACTTCTTAGTAAAGTGAATCCAATATAGGTGGGTAAATACTTATGAGCGTCAGTGTATACAGGGTGGGGCACATAAATGGGTAGACCTAAATATCTCGGCTGTTTATAGACATATAAAAAAACTGTCTCAGGCGAAGGTAAACTATTTCACGAAATGAACAAAATGATAAGAAAATTTTCTCAAGGTCATTATTTTCGAGATTTCAAGGTCGTCGGTGTTTTTTGTCTAACATCATATATTTGTTTCTATATCCTTACAGAATACAAATGAAAAATACAATATCCTTAATAACGTGCCATTCCGATCACTTAATCGCAAGATATTTTCATCAGAAAAGAAAGCTAAAATAAATGCTCAAAGTAATGGGTGTTGGCATCAATGCACAATCGAAGTCTATTGATGAATGTTCTGTGATTTATATGAATATTATCAAAACTCGTGGGACGTTGTTTTACTCAAGGAACACTTACTGGTCAGAAATATGCTGCGTTTCTCCGTGAAATTCTACCATAACTGTTAAAAAATATTTCATTGAACATCAGACAATGTATGTAGTTTCAACGTGATCGTTCTCCGACATATTACAGTAGATTTGCAAGAGCCATATTGGTTGAAAATGTTGATACACGTTGGTTCGGAAATGTATAGCAGGGAAATAGGCCCAAATTTCGCCTGCCTAAAATTTTTTGTTTTTGTTCGAAACCTAATCGATGTTATAGTCTGACAATAATTGTATAGTCCCTTTGAAACCTTAATTACGAAACCCTCTAATCACTTTTCTAATCTATTTTGCCACCCCATAATTATAGTGCTTAAGCAGCTTTTAGTGAATTGAAGTAAATTTTACAAATGACTGGTATTTATACAAATGTTTTATTTATGAAAATATAAAAATAATGTTTCTTTAAGTAAAAATAGAACGAAAACTAAAGAATAACATCATATGAATGAAATCACTATAGTGCACTACGTATAAAACATTATACAGTAAATCCTTAATGAGTGTTCGAAGGTTCCTCGGCACTGAACATTAAATATTTCATAAACTAATGGCCATATACGGTTGAAACAAATATCATTGACTTTAGAATTCCAAACTCCATCACTGTGCTAAACCTCATTGAAAAGTCAACGTTACACTTAGGGATCTCTCTTTGTCAGTGCCGAGGAGCCTTTGAACACTCATCGAAGATTTACGTTACAGTCGTAATTTATATTTATATTGACGAACGCGTTTGTTTATTCTGCCAGTTTATTAGAATCATATTTAACATAAGATTTTACAATTGCCACCAGGCTGCGGCACTTAACACTATGGATAGAGTGGAGGACGGAATTACACACCGGGCGAAATTTGAGCTCCTTACTCTATACACGTGTGTAAAAAAATTGTTCCCCTTTGTATTTCCATATTCTTACTCTGCGACTACCTTTCATTGCATGTGAGGCAAAAGTAAACAATTTTGGATACTTTACAAATTTGCCACACGGTCTAGTAACTAAAATTCGACAAATCGTATAATCATGTACATACATATACAAAATGAGTAGTTAATGTTTCCAGAAAGAGAAAGTTATTATAGAAATTATTTCTGTAATAAAGTACCTAATTTGAAGAAAGAGTATAGTATAATTGAAACTTTCAGTACAGTGAAAAGGTACAGTGTGACAAATTCACTTTCCCGGAAGTAAAAAATTTGTAAACATGAAATATTTGTGTAATGATTTTCAAGAATGACACAAAAAGTACAATTAAATACATTTAATTTAGAAGAGAACCTAAAGAAAGGAAAATTCCTTTCTCAAAAGGAAGTGCTTAGAATGCCTTCTCTGAATAATTTGAATAAATGCATGAAAACAATTCTCCAATAATTTTTAATAATAAGTGTTATATAGATTTTTGAAATACAACACAGTACGCCTTTAGAAAAATTCAAACGATTTTGCTCCTATGACATTGAGTTGTTTTAACAGGTTTCAAGTGTGAATTTGTAAACTTAGAACATTTGTAAATATTTCCGCATTAACACTTCGATGACAAATGTTTTCTTATCTAACACTCAATGAACGTCCTATTTCTTCTGTGTTGATCTTACCTCAAAATTAACGGCAATGTTTCCACATAAAAATGAACGTATAATTTTACAATAAAGTACAAGGAAAATTAATATTTAAAACGTAAATGTAATGTATACAATTATATGTATAAAATATTATGAACTTAATGACATTCAACGCAAAGTTAGTCACAGACAAGAACACGCAAAATATTATTACTTGACTACATAAAACCACTTTTATATTACATTTTATTCTGATCTTCATTTTGAATACTGAAAAATTTATATAATTACAAAGGCTTTTTTAATAAAATCTGTAATAATTTAAGACTATTATACTACTGGCTTTATGTTTGAAATTCAACAAGTATATTTAAATATCAATAAACAATTGCATTCACTTAGAAAATTTCGTGACAGTATAAGTTTTAAAAAGTATTCATTTTGAGTAACAAGAGAAATTACGTGATACAATTTTACAATCAGCTTTGGTCAACCCTATTCTTCATGAAAAAATAACTAAAGAATATAGAATTAAATTTGTTCATACAACTAGAAAAATGTATTCATATGACGGAAAAATGATGAGACCAATTTCCCTTTATTTTTTATACATATAAACATCATTCATTCACGATTAATGGAGTACTGAATTACTGTTTTAAATACCATTATTTAATATACATATTCAATATACATACAAATCAATTATTATAATTTATATTATTATAAAGTTTGATTATATTCTAGATGAGGATGCTTTCAACTAAGAGATTACGCAAAGTTTACTTTAAAAAGTATTGTTATTTTTAAAAGTAACAGAAAACGCACAGACAGAATTTCATAGAAAATCTAGTTCGATATATGCACAAAAAATTGAAACTTATGATACAGTAACGGTGATACTCAACAAAGCATCAGTTGATTACTCTTAATTTCGCAATCTGGGACTACTTTTCACCAAAAAGTTCCTACAATTACGTGTTATACAACCAAATGACTATGACGAGGATTCTCAATGCAATTTCAAAAGCAGAATTCCAAAATTTTAACCATAGATTACTGATGTCAGACAAATTTTTAATAAAATGCGGAATTTTCACACTCACGGCCAGTATTTAAGTTGATAGTTTCATTGTTGATGGTAGTATTATTAATATTATTTTTCAGACGTAGCCTTGATGGTAGTATTATTAATATTATTTTTCAGACATTCTAACAGGCCTTATATTTCGCAGGAAGAGCTCCAGACGGCAAAAAGGTGATAGTGTAGCGACTACCATAAAGACCTAGTAATACAGTAGATGTGACAAAATTACGTCATTTAATTGAGTTAACTTTGCTGTCTATCGGTAAATCAAAGGCGATGGACGCGACTTTAGTCAATGCTTGTTTGAGAAACAGGTTGGATTTATCGTTTTGATATAATCCGAGGAAATAAAGTTTTTATCACAGGCTGTGATGCCGCTTACCGCATAAAGCGAAGGAGACCGATAAAAGTGTAACACGACATGAATCAGTCGCTAATGAACATTTGCATATGTAGATCTTCTTTAGGGGATTTCCCGATAATTTTCTAAGACTTCCCCGGTAAAAATAGTTTAAAATATGGCTTCTTCCCAACTATCAGATTATTGCAAAATAAATGTCGTTTTTCTACACGTTTCCTTTTGTATACCGAAGAATCCTTAAACATGGAACCAAGAAGCTTGTGACTCATTGCTGAGAATCTGTCTATTCGAATGGACATTTCTCTAATTAAAAATTTGCTGTTCCATATAAGTCATAATCGTTCGAACTCTGCATTCCAAGTCGACACTCATTGTGCAACAATTTAATATTTTTTAAATAAATGATATGAATAATTTCTATGAACAGAAATGAGATGTAACATAATTTAAAAATATCCAGGAGCAATATAAACAGTAAAAAAAATACAAGTAGGTATACATATATAGAATGTTTATGAGAAAATTTATTAGAACTGTCAATTTGAAACTCTACACACTTTTTGTACACCTCTCGTCATGTTAGAAGAGTTTTTCTGAATTTCACGTGATTTTATGCTAGGTCACTTATACAGCACATAGACTCATTAAATACGAAGCCTACAGGTAACAGATAAATAGCCTATTATACGTGTAGAACATTGTGAACGGATCTTTTACAAAAAGATGACTTTACAAAATTATGAGAATTATTTTCCTTTAAAAAATGATTTAATCAGAAAAGAGTGTTAGGGAACACCAGAGTTACCGCTGTAATATTCGGAAAATCTCGCGGTAAACTATTTATAGCACTGTTACTTCCACGGATTTCAACAGATTACAAAAAAAAATACACAAGAAATATACAGAAAGAATTCATTGTTGACGGTTCTATATACGAATACCCAATTAACTTGTTTTTATTGATAATATGAGGTAGCTACAAAGGTCCGATCCTTTTGAAGATAGACATAGAAGTTAGATTTTACACAGCGACTTACGTATATTCAATGTTTTACCTTTTGAGAAATATCTTTTGAAAAAGTAACAGACAAACTTTGTACAGCAGCTTAATAATTGGCTAACAATAAATTGAAATATATAAACATTTAGATAATTATAGCAAAAGATTCGTCTTAATAAATCTGTAAACGAATTGCATAGTGAAATGTAAACAAAAAAAATGTCGGAGCAACTCATTCTCAATACACGAGATAAAGTTAATTTCACATAAGTGTAGATCATTGTGCACTATTTGAAGCCGTATCAATTGAGAAGCCCTATCAAAGAAAAGGCCTTTTTTCCTCTTGCGATAAAAATTTGTGCATCGAACAATCAACGTATATCGACGCCAATGCATGCTTCTGTGAGGAACATTTTTCAAACTGTTACGTAACCGATCCCAAAAATCAAGTGAACAAATTGAATACGCTTATACTATCTTCTGTTTTTCACAGATTCAACAAGACACCGTTGAGAAGTACTTAAAATTATGGATGATGAGGTAATTGCTAACAATCAGAATAACAAAAGATCACCAATGACTCTGAACGTGAGCGGGTTGTGGGACGTTGTTCCACGTCTAGACCATTATAGGTATGTATGAAAATTAGTTTTTTATGTTATGTCTGAAAACTTTCCATGGTTTATATATTTTGTTCATGAAACACCTAATTCTTATTAAAAAGCTATTAAATGTAAGCTCTAATTAGTAATAAACATTCAATTAATAAATTATTATTGAAATATCATTACATTATTGATTCAATATCATGGATAATAGTATGAACAACATCATAGTAATCATAAAGTTAACATTATTATCATTTTAATTACTAATAATTATTATTTTGCGTATGTTTACGAACGTTTTGTTTTAATATACTCAGCTGTAATTACTACGTTTTCTTGTTATTGTAATTTTTCTTCCGAACAATATACCTGATATGTAACTTCTGATATTGTGGCCAATTCTGTTGAAATCGATTTTCTAACGTAGCAGTTTTCATAACGCACCGAAAAATATTCGCATTTTTGCAACAAAATGAAAATATGTGACTGTTCTCTAATAGTGGGAAAAACACACCTTTAATCTTCCAGATTAAGCCTGCAACAAATAGTTTCTGTGACAAAATTTTTGAGGTGCCATAAAAGCTTTGACGAAGTCTTAATTTTTCGTTTTTCTTCAATATTTAAAAAATTTGTTAACCTGTTTATAGTTGCAAGATTAAAAATGATGTCTCATTTTAAATTGGAGTTAATATAAGGCAGAGAATTAACATTATTTTAAAGAATATGTAAAATAATGGTGTTCACAATATACAGGGTGACAATGAAATACCCGTAATAGTTTCGAAGACGATAACTCTATGAAAACTCATCGAATTAAAACAATTTCTATTTTATTTTAAAGAATACAAAACGCTAAATAAAATTTTACAATAAGTATTGAAAATGTCCCCCTTTAGCCTTCACACAAGCTCTGAGACGCTTCTTGAAATTATTTGCGATGGTCGCACACTCTTCAGTAGTAATTTGATTCCAGGCTCTTTCTAAAGCAGACGTTAACTGTTCTACGGTGGTGTATTTTTTAGAGGAGATTTTTCTCTCCAAAATTGACCAAACTGAATAATCCATTGCGTTGAGATCGGGTGAATTTGATGGCCATATCGTTCCATCCCACACCTCCGAAAACAGCTCTTTGCACATTCTCATTGTCGATTAGGCCGAATGCGCCGAAGCCCAGTCTTGTTGTAAAATCCACTTATTCTTTCCGTGCCCACGGGTAGAGTACATCTCTAAGGATGCGTTGTTGATAGGTGATGGCGTTGATTTGTAAGCCTTTGTCGACAAAAACCAACGGCGTTTTGCCTGTTGCGCAAATGCCGGCCCAAACCAAGAAGTCAGAAAATGGCGACGTTACACAGAAACTCGCCTTGCTGACTTATTTGACCCCTTTGGCAACAATTGTCTATCGTTCTAACGGTTATGACATCGCTCAATTGTAAACATTTTTTCATCCGTAAAAAGCACAGAACGGGAACGACCACACGCGACCAGCTGAAGCAACTTCCTCGCTTTCTTCCTTCGCTGCTTTGTCATTTCTTTCGTCAGATAATGACACCGAACCAACTTATAAGAATGGCATTTTAGGCTGTTTTTGACCATCAATCGAAATGATTCGCGGTTAATGCCAATGGTTTTAGCCATTTGTCGCATTGATTGGAGTGAAGTGCGATAAATTCGGCAACGTATTTTGTTTGTTTGTTTTCGTACCCTTCCTTGCCTATCTTCAAATCCACCAGTCTCCTTGTATCGTTTAATAACGTCGTACAAGTTTCTAAGTGGCATTTTGAGCAGTTTCGATATAGCTTTTGCTTTATGTCCCTTTTTGTACAAATTTATAGCCGAAATACGAACTTCTTTCACCATTTTTGAATCGTACAAGTTCATAGAGGGCAGCACTAGAATATACAGAATTTCCCGCGGAATTGACATATAGCATTCATTGTAAACGCAAAATAATAAAAACAGGACAAAAACCTGAGCAAAAAAGTTGCGGGTATTTTTTTGTCACCCTGTACATGGTAAAAATAAAAATACCTTTCGTAATGATAGTTTCGATTAGTTTTCTCGAAAATACTTTCCGTTTACAATTATTGTTAGATAGTGAGAAAAATTATCTGGTGAAAACAAAAAGTGAATTATTATAAATTACTACATCAACAAAAATAATGACTTTTAGTGACTTGCAGGACTATTAGATGTCATGAGTAATAGTTACCTATTCTATCTATCTATATTTAATCACTTTTTAAATGTGTTTTTCATTTGCTTTTGCATTGATCTCCTTGTTTCCATCTCAGATTATACGATATCGTACGATGTCGCATTGTATTGTATAGGTATACTTGTACAAACCAACTTTTACGAGGTTTCTCGATTTACTTTAACCTACAGGGTGTTCATAAAAATGTAGAACACTTTTACAGGGTGGAGAGCTCTACATGCAAAACTAAAACGAAAGTCCAGAACACCGAAATTACGTTCGAGAAATTAAGTTTCGTTCAATTAATTGTATTTCATGCATTAGGTTAAGTAGTTCATGATTGTGTATCAGCTGGAAATCCACTGTTCAAGTAGTATAATCCATCATGCCAGACGTATTTCACGCGTATTTTGCCGGTATCCTCAATAATAAATAATACTAAATATAGATTCAATCTTAATCAGCAGCCATATTGTGAGAAATAAATGTTTGAAAAATCGACTATGATAAGAACTAGATTTCTTCATCTACTTTAAGAATCTACCGTTATTTTTCATTTCAGATAAAGAAAATTCTACTAAAGCAGATGCGATTCATAAATTTATAAACAAACAGTTACATTACCTTGAGACACAGTTTGATATGAAACTTCTGTTCAACAGTGTTCTTGAATTGTACCAGTTAGTTAACAAAATTTTTAATTTCATAATCAGAAAGAAATTTACAGTATTCCATTTTGAAACAGTATAAGTAATCCCTAAATATCTAATCTAATGACTCTTTTTCTCTCTCTCGAATTCAGGTTACATTGCGCCCTCTAAAAAGAAAACGTTTTATACTGTATAGAATAATAGATAGCAGAATCATTACTAACACTAAGTTCAAAGTCAGACTTTAATTACTTACGTTACATCTTGACGACAAACCGTGTCCAATTTACTTGTAGCGGGCAATTAAGAGCAGAAAAGTTGAAAGCTGCGCAACAACTTGTTGGCTGCTCCAATATTTTAAGAGACCACCACGCTGTCATAAAGAATTATGCTTTCGAGATTAGCAGACTTGTCCTCCCCATTCATCAGTTTATCCTAATTTAATTAACCGTATTCCCCCGCTGATACCATTACATCAGGTAACAAGAACGTCTCTGTTTATTCTACACGAAGGAAATCTTATAAAGGTAAGATTGCCACATCGTCATCGACATTCGTCACACCACCCTCATTGGTAATATCATCGAATACATTAAAAAGTCGATAATATTCGTAAACAACTGCTCAACGAAATTACTAGGCTGTGGATTGTATGCTTTCATAACAGGTATGAACGTCTAAAACAGAGTGAAATAAGTGTTACCATAAACGTTAGTTAACTTTTCCTCTTATACAAGCTGAGGACAAAGTAAAAGACAGAAGTTACATGGTATCAAGAGGAGCATATGTCAGAGGAACTATTTTTTCTGCATTGTTTATACATAAAGTTTTGAAGGTCACCTTGATTTTTTAAAGTGGAATACTCTATATTTCTTTACGAAAATTCAATGAGCATCGAACACTAAGTAACGAGTAACTATTAGACCATAACTGGTCTAATGACAGTATTTTATGAGATTGTATACCATGAAACTGTCGGCCGATTTCCCGTGGTAACGTTAGCCACGCGCTGCAATTGGTAGCCAACAGACTCGCGCTCTGATCGGTCGGGGTTTTTTGTTAATATCTGGTTAACAAAGCCTCGGATAACATTTTTGCTAAGGAAAAACTCGTTCCAAATCGCCTCACGAGTGTCTCATTTCAGAGACCAGCAACATTTTTGTTACACCCTGTATACAGTGTTCCATTACGAAAATGTACGTGCACCTAACCTTCAAAACTGTACGTGTACCTAAACAATGTGAAAAAAGAATAATTATTCTAATACATGTCTTCCTCAAAATCATACAAACCTTATTTGCAAAGATTTTTTCGTACAGCAAGTTAATTATAAGTAATTTGAAATCGTACAGTTAGGTGTCTCATCTTGTATTTAACTAAAAGAAACTTTCAGTGAAGGAAAGAATTTTTCATGAGTTATCTGTTTTCATAAAATCTGCTTTCAATGATACCTATTAATTTGCATAAACATCTGCAATCTACTAATTACAGACAATGAGGTTCGTGTTTCTCCAAGAATAATCATTTTTTCTGAATGAAGTCGATTGATAAATGTTTGCCTTATAGTTAGTGAGTGTCTGCTAACTGTAAGAAGCATAACCGGATAAAATTTTTATATTGACAATACAATTTTAGAGAGTGAATAAGCTTCTCACTTGTTTGTCGAAACAAAAATTTTATTATAAAATAATATTTCATTCCACAATTAATTAAATGATGTATGTAACGTCAATCCAGAAAGCATCGCAAATAATACATCACTTGTTTTGTCTCCATAATTTTCAATTAATAAAAATATAGAATATTTAGATTTATTTTAATATGCGTCACGCACACTGGATTTGAACATTGATATATTCAGTTGATTAAGGGAAAATATTGATGCTATTTTCACGCAGTATCGTTTTTCGTAAGATTTTTGAGTGAGACTTAAAGTGTCGGTTTAGAAAGTTAATTTTTCGATAATGTGTAGATAAAACTTTTATAGACTTGGATTTTATACACTTATAGGGTATACTTACGCATAATACGTTGTGAAATAAATGTCTAATAAAATTTCATAAAATTCTCAGATTACGTTGGATTCGTTACAATCCTTCATAAAGAGGATAATATTTCGTTTCAAGTAAATTTTGAAAATTTTGTCTATAGATATACAAATTTGCATAAGCATTCGCAATCTAATTATAATTGTAGAGTAAAATGTAGATATGTATACTACAAGAATTAGTAAGTAGTAGCAACAGTAGTTTCAAAAACATTTGCAGAACAACATACAATAAAACATTTCAAATTATTTAATCTTGGTAAGCATTAATATATGAAAATTTCCAATTAAATAAGAACATTCGCAATATAACATCTGATAAAATTATATTAAATGAATGACTTCCTTATAATAAATTTCAAAATATTGAAAAATAATATATTCAACTAATCCATATTCGTTAAGGTTAAACATCTTTTTCCGAAAAATAAAGCATTCTCCGAAATAAAAAAACATTTGTAAAATAACATTCAGTAAAATTTTATTTAATAAACCATTTAATTATACTTAACCGTGAAATATTAATAAAATGTATATTTAACTAATTTAGAATCATTTGGATACATATCCTTTGCTTTAGAAGAAAAAAGAAACCAGACTCATTTGCAAGTGATTAACCTCTTTTTTAATAATGTATTGGGTTGGTGGGAAAGTAATTTCGTTTTTGACACATGTAAAATTGACAGCGTTTTTCACTAATCTGTTTGACAGAATTTTCCATGAAGGAAATCAAATTATTGGTTATATAAATTGTTAGTATTTAAAAATTATTACTTTCTTTTTAATGTCGCAAAATGAAAAAACTTTCTCACCAACCCAATAGAATAAAGTGAAAGATTCCAGGGGAATATCACAAAGGGAGACAGAGTTTTTATAGCGCCAAAGAAGCGTATATTTTCACGATGTCAAAGTGTTAACCACGTGGGAAAAATATGGGTCGCTTATTCTGCTCGCCAATATGAAAATTAAATATGCGAAAGAGCGATTAAATTTGCAAATATTATAACATCGTGCGTAGTTGTGTAGCGACTCATATTATGTTGTCATGCATGCTATTCTCCAGTCACAAGTCATATTAAATTGCGCAATCATTGTTTCCCCAAAGGACCGCTAATTGTAAATTTAATTAACATATATCCCAGCTTGCTAAACGTAATTTCGTGCCTTATACTTTCACAAAATGTATTCTTTTCGATTTAAGTAGGTTGAATCTTTCTTCGTTAAAATATTAATATTATTTCTTCTAATTCATCCTCTTCACCACTTATAATAGTCCTTACATACACTCAAATTCGCGCGTCCAAATTGCGATGTGAGTTCGTAAAATTTCGTACCCTTGATATTATTTCATTGTGTCATTCTGTACGTTCATGCCGTAATTTGTTTATTTATTAATCCGGCACGTATGAAATATACGGTGCGCTTTTTGCGTGATACTATTTGCTTTGATTGTAAAACTACATAAAGATTACTTAGGGTACACTAAAAGATGAATTAAGATGAAAATCGGTTAAGTACATTTACATTAAAAAATTTAAAGA
This sequence comes from Dufourea novaeangliae, assembly GCF_001272555.1. Taxonomy (NCBI): domain Eukaryota; kingdom Metazoa; phylum Arthropoda; class Insecta; order Hymenoptera; family Halictidae; genus Dufourea; species Dufourea novaeangliae. The sequence continues at coordinate 46,921 of NW_015374338.1, read as the reverse complement.
CAAATGTGCAATTAAACTGTGCCAAAATAAGAATCTGCTACATGTTTAGTGTGAAAACTAATTACATAGATCTACCTGTATACATATACCTATATATTAGTGTTTTACGTGTAAAGAATCTAAGAAAAAGAGTTAAAGTTAAAGAAGTGTTCAAAATTCTTTCAAGAACGAATTGGTAGCGTAACTAAGAATTAAATTGTAGGTTGCATGACGTAGTTATCGACCGCTACGCGATAACTTGATTGCTTTATTTTGACAGTCAACCCATAAAGCCATTTTATGTACTTTCTACTGCAACAAGAAATCCTACTAAATAAGAAATCAACGTACATAGTATATGTACATTCTCGTCGCCTCGATATATTAGATGAGTGGAACAGTTTTTATGAACTTTGCTTTAAAAGAGTGGGCTAATAATAATTTTTATTACAATTGAGTAATAATTTAGTGAAATACATAATAATTCTTTTATAGCATGCATTTTCATTAGAAAATTTTATTCTAACAAACAAATCTTTGGAATACTATTATTTTTTAAATTTATATAATTAAATTGTATTAATAAGTGTATAGTTTACCACAGAATGGAATTAACGTAACAACTTCACCAAACAGATCACAAATGTTTTTAAAGGTGTTGGTAATGTTTATTCCTATATTTTCAAATTTATTGTCTGAAGTTCATTTTCTATTGTATTTTAAACAATAAAGAACACTCGATCGCGTCAATTTTGATTCTAAACAAGAATTTACCGTGTCCTGTACAACTGTTTATTGTTTCTACGACGCATTAATGTGTCAGCTTTCAGACTGTGTACATATTTTATTAGTTGGGAGTGGCCGAATAATATCTAATGGCTCACTATGATGCAACGGTTACTATGAATAAGAGAATATTAGGTTTGGCATTAAACGACTACAAAGTTAATCCAACTAACTCGTAACTACCGGTCAAAGAATAAAGTCATGTGACAAAAATACCTTTTAAGGTATTGAAATTCAGATATCGATTTTCTTAAAACTGGGGAGACTAAACGGGTGATGGTTGTAGCCTCGTTCAATGAAGCGTGACGTAGTGGAGCTTTCTCCTTCGACAAGGACGATCCAACTCATAACAAGAACCTTGGGGGCGAGACAGTATATTAGGTTTGCGCAGCAGTAAATACCAGCTGCGAAGAAAATTAGAAAAAGTATCAATTTCTAAATCTTTCCTCCTTGCGAGGTTACCGTAAAAAGGACGAATAAAAATCGTTCGCGTAAAAGTTATTTTTCACGTGTCACTGCGTAAATAAAAAAAGTATTACGTTAAAATCTAAATGTGTCCTTACTCTTAGGTTGTTGTACAGTAAATGTCGTTATTCGACGCGCTTCATTTTCGCCATTTTAGAATCGTTAAACATAAAATCCAGAAGGTTATAACTTGTTGACAAAATACACAAATATTCGGTTTGAGATATATTATAATCATTAAACTCTGCAGTTCAAAAACGACATTTATTACGCAACAACCTAATAAAAGGTATAATCATGCTTTTCATCAGCACAGAACAGTAATATTATATCTGTCAACTAGAATCGTATGCAATTTTCAACAGTACACAAAATTGTTTCTTATTAAAACAATTTACAGAATTGTGTTAACTAAATGTACGAAAGTTTAAAATTTTAGTTACAAAATTAATACTAGTAATAAACAACAAATTTCAAATGAAGAAACAGAGGATTTTATTGATATACAATACTTAAACAATTTTTAATATATTTATTTCAGTTAGGCCCATTTCAGTATATTTTTCATGTGTGAATAGTAAAAGCGTTTAAAAACCGAAGTCTGCTTATTGTACTTAAAATATACATATAAATTTCTAACAATTGCAAACCAAGCAAAAAAATAGAATTAAAAACGTTCAAGTGTACAGAAAAATAATTTCTGTATTAGTTCACACCAAACGTGTGGTGCATTCACACTGTGTATTTGTGGATTCTTTATTGCGAATTCAAATGGTTCGAATATTACGATTTTATCGTTTTTACCTATTTATATACATTCGTAAATATATTTATAGTGTATGTATAGATATACATATATTTATATCTATTTATACCTATTTGTATCTTATTTATTTGCATTATTTTTATCTATTTTATCTATTACAGATCTAGTACTAATTGTTCAAGGAAACAACAAGTCAAGAACAAAACAAACCTTGAGAATTATTTTTACTGATTTCTTTAAAACATTCAGACCTATCCAATAAACATACACTCTCGTCCACAAGTCATATAACACAATCATCAATAAATGTAGAGTAAGAACAAATTGATCCTACGAAATTACACGAATATAGAGATTTTTCTTATATCTGTACATCGGTGACACAATGTAAACCATATTCACCATGTATCCTAAACAAATTTCAATTTTTCATTTATCAGTGTACTTATTTCATGTATAAATGAACATTCGAATTATGCAAGATAGTCTGACTATGTATTCATACTATATTTCTTGTCGAATTCCTTGACTTTAATCAGGTTATAACCTTCTTCATAAATTCCACCTCAATGTTTTACACGTGTTCTTGACTTCTAAGTCTGACTAATGCCACAACTTTTCACTTACTTTAATATGGGTTAACTGTGAAAAGCATTGTATCTATAATTGTGAGCTAATTATTTTTCTCTAATTTCTTTGCCAATTCTGAAAGGTGCCTAATGTATATTTAGGGTCACTATTTTACAGCAAAAAGAACAATTTAGTAAAATTGTTCCGTAACTTGTACCTCTGTTAAGTAATAATTTGTATTTTCTTCAGAGTAACCTAGTGTCCAGTGACTTACGGATTGTAGTGCAAATTAAACACTCAATTAATCTTTGCGTACTATTGAAGTAATTACTACGTACAGTACCGGGCAAGACTATAACATCATGAGCGTAATAATTCTTTGTGAAGATTAATTTCGTTAGCATTTTCTGTATTAATTAACAAAGTTCATTCTAATAAAGTTCATATCGTTTGTTAATTAATACAGAAAATGCTAAAGAAATTGATCTTTAAAGAACTATTACGGTGAAGTTATTATAACTTTGTCCAGTGCCTATATTTTAAAGTTAATCTTTTATTTATTAAACATATCAACATAACCTAACCTCTATCACCTTGCACAGAATTGAATCGAACCGTAATTTTAAATATTTGGGAAACGATTCTTATACGCCTTTTAAGACATTACCATAGCGTTTCTAAAAACTCTTTAAACGTTCTAAAAAAAAAACAGAGAACGTTACTTTTAAGCATTTGGAAAACATTCTGAGAATGTTGACACAGAGCGCCCTCAGGACGTTCCAATTTGTAAATAGCACCTTCCTATGTAGGACATTTAAAAATCTTAACGAGGACGTAGGGGGATATGTGGACCTTTTCGGAACATCCTCCGAATGTACCGAACGCCTGGAACGTACGTTCTCCGGACGTAAAAATTACGTTTTTGTGCTATTTGGGAAATGACCTTGTATCAGTCTAAAAAAGACATTTATGCAATTCCATTTAACAGCCAAATTTCTTGTCACTGGTTCATAAGAATTGTACTCTATTGACCATCAATATAAAAAGGACTTTGTTATTATAATATAAAAGGATAATATATAAAAAGGAATCATCCATATGTAGCTGAAACTAACTTTCACTCATTTTTTTAAATTGGACTTGTACCATCTTCAAAAATAACGAATCAAATGTATAAAATTCGTAGTCTACTTATCGTTTTACGTTTCTATACTTTCCATAACTTCCGTCAATATAAAACATCGGAACGTAATAAAAATACGTATGAAGAACGTTTGAATTTCAGGACCCTAATATAGAAGCTGGCCAAGCGGGAACGTCGCAACAAGGACACACAGGGATCAAGCTAGGATGGATCCAGGGTGTTCTCATACCATGCCTCCTGAACATATGGGGTGTAATGCTTTTCTTGCGGCTGTCGTGGGTGGTAGCGCAGGCCGGCGTATTGCAAAGTGTCATTATTATCGGAATATCGGCGGCAGTTTGCGTCATCACGACGCTTAGCCTCAGCGCAATTAGTACTAATGGGGAAGTAAAGGGAGGTGTGTTACGGGACCACCGTTTTCTCGTTCTTTTTCTCCGTCGAAGGTGTGGCAATGTGTACTTTAACCACACACCGAGAATTATTTTTTTCCAGAAACCTCGCGTCGCTTTCAGAAATGAAACGCACGAAATTCCGCGAAATTTTCATACAAGCCTAATTGTGAGTGGGAACGTACAAACTTTGTGTCTTGCTATGGAAAATTATAAATTTGTATGTCAGATATTATTTCACACTCTAATTGTAAAAGAACACTGTAAGAGTAGCAACTATGGAATATTCTTAAGAAAAAAGTATTCGTAATTATAGCATGAATGCTATATATATCGTATGAGGATCTACGAAATGTTAAATTGTACCACATGTAGTTGCCGATATTCGAATAGTAAGTTGAGAGGTTAGCCCATTTTGGAACCTACAAATGAAAGCTATTTTAGGCATTTTGTTTTACGAAAATGAAATGAATGGCAAATCCATTAAAATACATTATTTATTGTACATATCTTCAGATACGCGAAACAATTTCTCTTTTTTTTTTGGAACAAAATGCCGACGCTGGGTCTGATCCATGTTTGGCTGGTTTTAAATGAGTACCTAATCGGCGTGCAAAATAACTTAAAACCGGTTTGACCTAGAACCAAAAAGGAAAACAGTTTGATGTTCTACTTGAAATTTACTGAAGAAATACGTAGGGACTTTTAGAAATATGATTTTTTGTGCAAATAGTGAATATTTGAAGAAAAAAGTATGGTTTTTAACCGAAGAATTTTATACAAAAATGTCCATAGCGAAGACATTTTTTAACATATTGCAAAATTCTTAAGTACTTTTTTAGTAACTTTCATGTAAAACATAAAAATGTTTCACTTTTTGTTCTAGGTCAAATCGTTTTCAAATTATCTTGCACGGTGCTCACTTAAAAATAGCTATACTCAAGCGTCGCCATTTAGTTCTACAAAAAGAATATTCGCGTACTCAAAGATATGTATAGTAACTGTCTTTTAATAGATTTCCCATATACTTCATTATTTTTGCAAAAAAATTTCCAAAAAATGACTCGTATTTTTAGAATCTAAAGTGGGATAATTCCTTAAATACGATCTACATTGTTTGTTGGGCTAGTCAGAAGTTATAACGTTACCGTGCTTCTCTATATTTTTGTTTTTTATTATTGAATGCTTATTGTGATTGTTTAACTATTCTACATAAGTAAATAATATCGTACCATGGAAATACATTCGAATACTTTTCTAATATGAATCTAAGTCAGGTCGTGGCAAAGTTAGCTAAATTAAATTACGAAGTCATGCGCCAGTCACGACATTCACAAGATGTTACCTCAACAAATGATCAGTTTTTTTGTTATCGAGAACTTCTAACAAAGAAAACATTCCCTAATCGGGAATCGTAGTTACAGGGTTTGAAGAATTCATTCAATCTGAAAATATCAATTTTTCTAAAAATTAAATCTGTCAGTTAATTTCTTGTTTGAAGAAGGCTATTTATCAACACGGTGCATATTTCAATTGAATAAAAATGATTTTTTCCAAAACAAAGTGTGTCCGTTTCGATCTATAATGTAGAAACGGCAATTTCATATGGTAAAAAATAATATTTAAAAATATTTCAAATTGCACTTTAAGAATTAATATCGTTCTTAAAATTTCATATATTTTGAAAATTACATACCTTTCTTGCCGCCAGTATTTAGAAGGAAATCACAATTTCGGTTGTAAAATTTTCGCGGACGTGTGCAAGCGAACACGAAAACTTGTCTTTTACTGTAAAAAATTATTATGTCAAATGTTGATTATTATTTCAGAATCTCATTCTAAAACTTTTAAGTAAATGTTGAAACATTTACAATTTCGTGTAGCTGAATTGTCAGTTATTTAATAAATCATTAACTTTGAGGACCTGGAGAATATTTTCAGAACTTTTAAAAGGAACTTCAGAAACTTATGGACGTTATCGTTGTCTGTAGAAAAGGAAACAGAATTCTCGTTGTAAAATTATCATAAATGTACAACGCGGATCAACAACACTTTGTTACTTATTTCAGTTTATTTGTAACTGCAACTAACTATACAATTTCCGATCAAATGTTAGTAAATGCTGCCTGTTTAATTAATCCAACCTTGAAGGTCTGAAAATAATTTCTAAAAACTTTAAGCCATGATTCAGAAATTTAAATTGGTGTTAGAATGTCTATTATACCAAACCTACATACATTTCTTATCAAATTGGAGACACTAGTCCCCTTCTTATGTAAAAGTTTCAACTTTCACCCAGTATATTTATTATTGATGTTTATCTTAGTTAGTTTAATAAATCTCGATATTTTTGAATGTATTTATGAATATCACATTGCCGTACTTTCATCTGTGTTACTGTTCAAATTTTTGCAAAAAATTCAACGATGTATAACTCGTAACAAACTATAGGTGGTATATACTTCATCATATCGCGAACATTGGGACCCGAATTCGGTGCCTCCGTTGGAATTGTTTTTGCATTCGCCAATGCGGTCTCCGCCTCGATGAATACCATTGGCTTCTGCGATTCTCTGAACGATTTGCTACGAGAACATAACATGAAGATCATAGACAATGGGGTAAACGATGTCCGAATAGTGGGAGTACTCGCACTGATCGTTATGATTATGATCTGTGCAATCGGAATGGAGTGGGAATCAAAGGTATTATTTACTTTTATATATTTCGTAGTGATGTAACAAACAAACAAAAATAAATTACTAGACAAAAAAATGTGTTATAAACAGGCCTCGAATGTTTATATTAATTCACATTTTCATCAACTAGGAATTAAACAGAAGTGTCCTTTGTAAAGTTTTGATTAAGTTCAGAATAAACTAAAACTTTTATTATACTTTATCACAGTTTTTATAGTATTCTTTATACCTCTGTATAATATTTATACATATACTTACATATATTTCAACTTCAAGGGCTGTTTTATCTCCATCAAATATTTTCGAATTGTCGAAACAGGCACAAGTAATTATTAATTAGGTACAGAACTAGTTACCTAAACGATATCACTTGTGTGTTTCTTTTATTCAATCTTGTTTGCAATTATTTTTGCTCAATTTATGTGATTTTAAGATTGCATTTGAATTTTTTCTTTTGATGTAGGTGTGTACAAAATTAATTTCATTTTAGGCACAAAATTTCCTCATAGCCATCATTGTTGCAGCCATTATTGACTTTCTGATCGGTACGATTATGGGACCATCCGATATAAGCCAACAAGCGCAAGGATTCCTGGGTTTCTCTAGTAAGTTAAACTTAATTTTCGTATTTACAATATAATAATTAAAAAGTTCCTCAGCGGTCGTAGCAATTACTAAATTGTATAATAAAGGATATGTATTTTAACGAATAGATTTTAATGTCTGGCTGAAGCACCAGTTTTTCACTAACAATAGATAAATAATTTATTATTTATATCACACACCTTTCAATCAGTGTTTGATTTTTAATTGTTTAGAAACACAGCTTAGGGAATAGATTTTTTTTTAAAATCAATTTTAAAAGTTATTTTTCAGGAAAGAAACTTAGAAGACCGAAAATGTTGATTTAAAAGTACTTAAAATATCTTTGTAATTACAGTACATTAAGTTTTTGGTTAGTAAATGGCCGTTTGAACATGTTAAAGTCACCGTTGCCCTTACTATCACTCCAAGATATATAGAAATTTTTCAATTCATTATGTAAATTGATGAAAATTATAGTTTATAGAATTAGAATGGATCGCAGTGAACAGCGAAGTCTGTCCAATTATAACACTGCAAACAAGAACGGTGATCGGCTACTTATTTCTCATCAACAAAATATTTAAAAGCAATTCGGTAGGATAAAAAGTCAAAAAAATAAGAATCATAATGTACTTAATATACATAAATGATAATATACATAAGAAATAACTGCTTTTCGAAAATATACAAATTGGTAAAGTAACTAATCTCTTTACTTTTACATTGCAATAAAATTTGCATCAGAAATTGCACCGTTACGACATTTTGATTATTTTTCCAAACGTCCTTAAACCAGTCATTTTGGCGGCTTTACAATGTGTGTTTTAATTCGACGCATTCTATATAAATCTATCAATCGATCGACTGCATGACATTAATTTATCAATAATGTGACACAATAAAAAATTATTCTTTTAGGTCAGTAAATTCTGGAATAAATAAAGAAACAGACTTCAAAGTGTTATATTACTAGTGTTAGCACATTTCGTATCGAATACTGCCACGAAGTAACAGGTATTACTACCTATTCGCGTCCAAAAATGTATTAACACTAGTAACGTAACACTTTGAAGTCTGCTTCTTTATTTACTCCAGAATTTATGGACCCAGAATATAGTTTTGTACTGTGCACACGATTGATAAATTAATGTCATGTAATCGATTGATAGATTTAGATAAACGGTATCAACATCCAAAAACATTGGTCCATAATTTCCCAGAAAATAAGGAACAAGGTCAATGTCCCTATTTCTAATCATGTAAGAGTTCTGCTATCGCAGAAATTGCATTGTATTATTTATTTATGCAACAATCGACAAAAAAAAGTTATTAGATGTAAAATTTGAGCCTCCCTTTATAATTAAATTTAAATGAAGGTATTTTGAAAAACATTTAAACTTAATAATAGTTGATTTAATATGAAGTATGAAAAAATATATATCTATATACGTACTGAGCAGAAATCGGGTCGTGATTAGAAATAGGGACATTAACCTTAGATATATTCTGGAATTCCATTTATTCTAAACTGTTTCTTATATCCTTAGCCGATGTGTTCATGAACAACATGGGACCAGATTACCGGTTCTCCGAAAACAGTAACCAAACCTTCTTCTCCGTATTCGCCATTTTCTTCCCGTCGGTGACCGGGATTCAAGCGGGAGCAAACATTTCCGGCGACTTGAAGGATCCAGCCAGCAGTATACCGATCGGAACCCTTCTCGCGCTCCTAATTTCAATGCTGAGTTACCTGACTTTCGTTCTGTTTGCCGGTGGAGCGACTTTGAGAGATGCCAGCGGTCTCGTTAGCACCAATAATACCATTGTAAATTGCATTCCGCAAGTGAATTGCAACTTTGGATTGCACAATAGTTATTCGGTAGGTATGGCGTTAAGTAATTAACCAATTACTGTGAAACCGATTAATGTTTGACACGTCAAAAATAATACGGAACACTGTGCATACACAACTCCGTGGGTTTTGTTACTTGTGTCTTTAGTTAGGTTTATTATTAGTTAATACTGTGCTTTTTGCAAATGTGTATGAAGGTAATTTTTGTTTGGCTTCGTTTAAGTTTCTTAGTGGGTTTACAAACATACAGACTCCGTAATTTTACAACCTGCCATGAAACAAAATGATTTAGAACGTTGAACTCGTCTCAGCAAACGCTGTCATATTACGAGTGAAGAAACATAACGTTCCATGTAAAAAAATAACTGGACCTTGAAATCTCCCTCATTATTCTACTTACAACAAAATTATTTATATCACATTATGGCCCCCGTCGTACCCCTAGACATAGAAATATAGACACTTTAAAAAGAGACGGGTTACTTTCTGAGGGCTTGCTATTGCTTTCTAATATAGCTGAGTCAACCATTCAAAACGCAGATCCCCAGAATCTCACCCCCCACTACTTAAATTTAAAAAGAGATGCCAACTCCTCCGAAAGTTATCTAGCTCTTTCTAAATTTGAGACACCTGTTTCAGGGAGATGCGCAGTCTATACATATTTCTATGTCTGTGGTTGTACCAAACAACTTTTCTCAGAACATCCTTTTGATACCTTCAGTTCCTTGCAAGATATTCTAGTGGGTCCAGTTCAAACAGCCACTTTATATATTTTGAAGTTTTTTAACAGAAAAGCAAATAATATACTAATAAATAATGTTTAATAGCTTATAGACTTGATTAATAATTAAGTAAACTCACTAATCAAAATTGCTGTTTAAATTACCAAATAGAATAATTATACTTACAGTCCGTTAAATAAGAATGAAACATTACCAGCAGAATAAAAGTAAATAACAGATATCAAATATTGAAAAACATGATTTTTTTATTTCATTTTTTGTGATGTTCATAAATTGACCATTTGCACTATCTTCGATAATTGTTAACATATTCTATGAAATTAAAATAACGTTAGGTATATGCAAAAGTGATGCCATCGCCGTTAAAAGTCTTCCTTAATATTGCATAATTGCTACAGTATCTTTTACTCGAAATAGTCTCTCTCATTTTTTATAACTCTTTGTTACTTTTCTAATCAAAATTAAATCCCCATCGAGAAAATAAAGAGAATCACAACACCAGCTTAAATTTGACGATCATTAATTTTAGACACACCCAATACATTATTTAATAGTATTTTCAATATCATTCTAAAATTTGTGTAAAAAAATATAAACATAAATATTTCAATACTCTTTAACTTTTCTTTTTACATAAATCCTTTTGTCATGCAATTTACTTCAAAATGTAAAGTGAACATAATAATACGTAACCCTGAATTTTTTATGTACATAAAAATGTTGTGTTCAAATAAGTTAACTTAAATTTTCTTATTACCGTAAGGTCATGCAACTTATGTCAGTTTGGGGTCCATTCATCTACGCCGGATGTTTCGCTGCAACTCTTTCAACAGCTCTGACGAACTTACTATCGGTCCCGCGATTGATACAGGCATTAGGACAAGATCGAATTTATCCCGGCCTAATATACTTCAGCAAAGGATACGGAAAGCACGGTGAACCTTACCGTGGATACGTTCTTACCTTCTTTGTCGCAGCATTGTTCCTCTTGATAGGTACGAAAATTTTCTGAAATTTTTATGACATAAATTCAATGAATGCGAAAAATAAACATTCATACATTCAATATAAATAGTAGATAAAGGTTATTTGAATATTATTGTGTTGCATTATTTTGTATTTCCACTGAGCAAGTATTAAGTTATTTATCATTTAAACAATAAGTTTCAATTTTGAAGAAATTTTAGAGATTTTAAGTAAGTATCATCACATACTTCGAATTATAAATGCATGTAATGATTTTGAGATTTGAAATCAACCTTCAAGTTAGAGTAAAATTCATAGGCAATTGCAGTGCTATGAAAACTATTTCTAAATAATGTGATACAAAAATATGTTTACAAACTCGTTGTACTATTTTCAACTCTTCATGACCTCCCTGGGTCTTTTATGGTACAAACAAAATTTCGTGCTCGAATATCTTCGAAACGAAGAGATTGTTATGAAAGAAAACTTTTAATATTCAACTTTAAAAACTATTGGATAATGTAATAGAGGCCCTGAGTAGTGTCCTGGAATTTTTTCAGATTTTTTGGTAGTCCAAAATATATAAAAGACCCAAGGGGGTGACGTAAGTGATAAAAATAACTGGGGTCACAGAGGGTTAGAATACATTTTCTAATAAGTATGCTTATAAAACTTTTTAAATTTTATGTATACCATTATCTCCTTCCAAAGTTTTATGAACCCCATTACTTGAACTTCGTAAATCTAAAGTTCTAATAGAGTCTTAAATGATCTTCAAAGTCCAACTCAGTAGATGTTATTTTATAGTCTCTTTTATTGTTAATAGACCACTTAAATTGTTTTAATGTCTAATTTTAATGACTAATTATAAGTATATTCTGTCATTACAATATAATTTTCCTATTCAATTTTACTGTTTTCAGCAAATTTGAACGCGGTCGCGCCTTTGATCTCAAACTTCTACCTAGCATCATATGCCTTGATAAATTTCTGCACCTTTCACGCAGCGTTAATTCGACCGATCGGATGGCGTCCTACCTTTAGGGTAAAAACATAATTAAGAACATTACATAAGTTGCTTCATAATTGAAGTGATTAAAGAGAGAAAACGAAGGGGAAAATCCTATAGATAGATTGTCAAAAACAGATTCTTACCGAGACAAAAGTGTTAATCTTATACATATGTTCAAAATGTTCATCGTTTTCTTGTACGCAAATCAAGTCAATTCGGTGCAATAGCAGTTGATGAACGTTTCTGAACATATTTGCATATTAACAAATATTTTTTACAACTTTCTAAGTGACGATACAATAGACAGTGGCTGCTATGAATAACGGAACATGTGGTAGCCACGCCACAGATAAGACGTATAATAAACCCCAGAAGTAAAAAGGATCATACATACTGAAATCGGTACAAAAAGATCCGATTTCATAGCAAAAACATCAGTTTGATTAAAACTACAAAAAATGTTAACACCTCCCTGAAATAATCGTTTTATTACCGACACTTTATACGAATTTTATTAAACAAAGTAAGATTAAATAGACTTTATACACGTTTTTCATTGTAATACAAGTGTTACATTCATGTTATATTCATTATATAATTATTATACTGAATGTGAAACTTAGACTTCAAAGATGACTCTTTGTTTCATTAACTATTCACATTTGACATGTTTATCGGACATTTTTACCATTCTGTCTTCTCAATCACTTTCTTTATGGAAATCGTGAATAACAAGACATTTTGTGTGTCGATTAATTAATGAAAATATAAGAAGTAATATAATTTATTACATGTTACAGTATTACAACACCTGGTTGTCCTTATTCGGCTTTATCACCTGCGTTTCCATAATGTTCTTAATTGACTGGGTGACATCACTTGTCACCTTCGTCATTATTTTCGCGCTGTATTTGATAGTTGTTTACCGGAAACCAGATGTAAATTGGGGCAGCAGTACACAGGCACAAACTTACAAGACTGCTCTTTCTATCGTATACAGGTAAGGATATTTCATACGTTCGTTTAAAATATAGTTCAGAAATATATTAATTAAGCCTTAAATGCACGATTTTTCCAAATATAATAAAACATTGAGAAATGGCTGATTTATGAGCCATAAAACCATAGAAAAATAATGAAAAATTTCATCTTATTTTTTGTATTGTTTCATTTAGAAAAAGCGATTGCTACAAAATGGATACATTATGTATGGAACATGTAAACAATTCGCAAACTAATCATCGTGAAAATTCCTGAAACAGTTATTATTTCTGTTCAGATATAGTGCAACTCCATCCTTTTCGTATTTTGCAATGTCCAATTTGGTCTTGCTTTTTACCTCGCAAGAGTCTATTTGTGGACAAATGTTCCTTCTAATCACATATGCCAATACGTTATACCTTGGTAGTATACATATAGTATATATGTATACATTCGAATACTCCATACAGTAAGTGTTTATGTGTTTACTACATTAGGAAATATAGGTATGTTGCCAAATAGCAACACTGTGCATTTAAGGGTTAAATATTTAACAAATAATGTTATACAAGAGAACTTTAATAATTCCTATTACTTTGGTATAAAAAAATAATGAATACTCTAAGAAGTAATCATTAACTTTATTACTAGTAGTCTACAGAACGTTTCGCAGTTAATCGATGAAACTTTGCAAGTATGTTCTATATCTCGGAATAAAACCGAATATAACGTAAATATAAGACCAGAGAAGCTTTATTGAAAAGTTGTAAAAGCACAAATTTTGAAAATTTTAATGATTTTATCACGTCGCAACATAGCTTCTTGGTGATTATAAAGATTTATTATATTTTTTTATTACTTGATATTTATTATTATGCGCTTAGGGTAAAACAAGCTGATCTGCAAAGAACAAGCACGGAAGCTTCCCTCTCCATTTTTGTCTAGCTTGAATATGGTACACCTATAGTTTGGAAACTATAAATTAGTCATAAGAGAAACGCCTCCGTGTTCGATGCAATTTTAGCCAATGGAGAAGAATTTTCCAACTTTGCCAATTTTCGTGCTATCACGTCCAGTTCAAATCATCAATTGAAACTCAGAATTCATACAATCAACTTGTGCAAATAGATTCATGTCACTTTCATTACTCCTGTTAGTGTTGGGTGAAAGTTATTCCGAGTACCGAATAATAAGATAACGAATAAATCAATATTATTCATAATTCGAAATTTCCGAATAATGAATGAAGGCAAATAAATTTCTTAATTTCTTCAATGAATTTTTACGTAAATAGGATTTAATATCGCTCTTTCCTCAAACATAGGTATCGTCAGAAAGCTTGTAGGCACAAGGTAGGTTAACCATAGTAGCGTAGAAGGAAAGTCTCTCACGAGGAATTGAAAGGGATATCGGTGTGTTGAATTTTATAAAAACTTTTTTTCTAGTGGAGTGTTTGGCTAAGCATTCCAACCGTGCAGCCTGATCCAATAAAATATTTCAGAACATTTGATGAAAACAATTACGCCACTGTGGTGGATGTATCTCGTTCCTGCAAGATATCTGATGGTACGTTTGAGAAAAGAGTGATACTTAAGTCTTTACATAAATTTCATTGGAAAAAGATAATTATTCGTTTTTTTTATTCGTTACTCGAAACTACTTTTTCTTAGTACTGAAATTGAATAACGAATAAAATTTTATTTGTTATTTGTCATTGGAATAACACCTAACATTGAACTGTGTTAGTATATTTTTAACCTTCGCCCTAATAAATTAAGACATTTTATTTTCTCTTTCAAAACAAATAACGCGATCAATGCTACTTCCGAATTCATGTATTTTATTATGTCTCTCCGACACAATATAACATTTCCAGCCCTATAATGGAGAAACAAAGGCTTTGCACTCGACAATTTTTAAAAAATAATTTTAGAGGCTCTAAAAATATATAAAGTATACTATACATATAGTATTACATGGACGTATTAGATTACACAATACGTCCGGTTTAATTGTATACACACCATTACTTCGTTAACTATTGAAAATGCAAAAAAATGTTTCATACGAAAGTTGTTTGATTTCATAGAATAAAAATAGAATATTTTAATTTTTTTGTAATTGCTGTTTAAAGAGATTTTAATAACAATGTATTTTTTTTAATGGAAATCTTACGTTTTGTTATTGCCCTTTATTAAGCATTTCAGAACGAATTCAACGACATATTTGTAAGTTCCATTTGGACAATCATTTTTCGGTTAATTGTATAAGTATTGATCGCAATTTCAGCGTGTCTCGTGGATGACACTTAATGGGTACAAGAAGCTAACCGAACTAGATATTTGCCAGCATTATTCACACAGTTATCCGAAAAATTATGATTCAAACAGAGGTTTCAAATATGTCGTTTAATTCGTCTTGAAAAGCTTAATAGCGTGGTAATGATAAAAATATGTAGTTCTAAATATGTATGTTTCTTATCATTGTATATTTTTTTGTTGCATATACGTACTATATTTATTAGAAAAGATTTGATTGTACAAATATCTTTATATCCACTGCACGTTTATAGATATAGGGTGCGGTCGAAAGGATCGGACAAGCAGGCAAGGAGTGATTCTTTATGCAAAAATAAATCCAAAGTGTAGTATCAAATTTGTTCACCCAGGACTTAGTTTTAAAGAAACACAAACTTGAAAATTCATCTAAAGCGCGTGTATTCGTGCTGGCAATAAGTAGAAACGGAATATAATGAACAGACACCTAAGCTAAGTCCTATTCGATTATTATGCGTATCCAATAGATTTTCAAATTCAATTATCTTGAAAACGATGCATCACACGAACAAATGTAATTGTACATTTTCGACTTATGATTGCATGTAGAATAACTTTCTGCTCGGTTATACCATTCTTTCGGTCGCACCTTCTATAATACTTTTTCTTCATTTCTACACATTCAACATACTAGCGAAGTTTGATAGCATAACTGTAAAATATGTTAAACGATTGATAACTATGTATAACTTATAAAATATTAAGTTACATTCTGCTTGCGGCATTACACTATAGATACAATTAATTGATACTTTATAGATTAAACTCCATTGACGCGCATGTGAAGAATTATGCTCCTCAAATTTTGGCACTAGCTGGACCACCTGGCGCCAGGCCAGCGTTGCTGCATCTGGCTAATCTTATTACGAAAAACCATTCCCTGTTGATTTGCGGAGAAGTATATCCGGTACATAGTTTACTAAACAAACTTCCCATGTGGCCTTTGACTGTACCTAATTCTTCTTTCGATTCTATATTTATGTTCTGAAAATTCAGTCGAAACTTTTTCAGGTGTATTGTACAATATACAACCAAGAAAAGGTCTTAACAATCATGCAACCAAAAGCCAAATTAATTAAAAACTTTGTTTACTTCTATAGCTTTTAATTGATTACAAATTACATTTATCGTTTTTTCTCTGATTATTATTTATGTTCATTTGACAATTTCCTGGTACACTTTTAGACGAATCTATCTTATCGACTACGTTCGGTTCGGATGAGAAATGGCTACGCATGGTTGCATCAACAGCGTATAAAATCGTTTTATCATGTGGTGGAAGATTTGAGTTTCGAACGTGGGGCGTCGGCTTTTATGCAGGTAACAGGCGTTGGAAAATTAGCGCCGAACGTGGTTCTTATGGGTTACAAAACTCACTGGGCAACTTGCAACCACAAAGATCTTCAAGAATACTTCAATGTCCTTCAGTAAGTTAAATGAAATTATTACTTAATGCAATAGAGACACTTCACAAAGATCATAGTGCAATGCTTCAAAAAATTTGAAGAACTTTGGTGAAAGTTAGAGAAAGTGTTCTAAATATGGGCTAGGATTTTTACATCAGGACTTATTGCCAAACCTGTTGAAAATTGTATCTAACAACAATACAGTGTATCTAAAACATCTTTGCTTTAAGATTAACAGAGTTAACATTTTTTTCTTCAGTCATAATTTCATATTATTCCCGTTAGGATGAAGCACCTAATATGTATAATCCTACAATATGTGCCTACTTTCAACTAGCCCATATTTAGAGTCTAGCCTGTATTTGGAACACCTCCTCTATTTGCGCCGTTCATAGGCCAAAGTGATTAAACCTACTTTTTCAATTATTTCAAATTTTAGTGCCAAAACATTTGATTGGTATTTAACTTTGTATATTTTTGTGTAGTTAATCATTTTGATAAATGAACGGCTCATTTCCTTAATAAAAGAGCTCAGCAACGATTAGGATTTAAACGTAAAAGTAATATTACACTTTACATTTTTCAACAGATCACTTTATACTCTGTTTGGTTGTCATCAACAGACAGATTATCTTTTTTAATTGCCGACATTAATAAATAGCACATTCATTTCGAACACTTATTTCAAATAAGAGCATTAGGATTGAACTGATTTTGACAAAATCTTGTAACTTAATGAGTTTCAACTAAACGAATTATCGTATTCTGTTCCGTCGAGGAACAAGAAGGACAACCGACACGGTCCTTCGACCGCTCGACGAAGAAATTTGTTTTACTGTTGCCAGATGTGCGAGTCAGAGTTAACATTCTCATTCATCGACGTTTAAGGATTCCACATCTGGCATCCCAAGTAATAAAATACTTTCGTGCTTTCGTCGAGCGGCGACTTAAGCCTTAACATACGAGGGCCGTATTGCCCGGCAGTCGGTACCGTTACGCCAGGTCATCCTCCGTTCGGGCTTACGGAGGGTTGACGCCGACTCGCGGGACCGGCGCGCTATTCCGGGGTTCGTTCCTCTTCCCCAATTTCGCGGACTTCGACCTGAGGGAGAGGTTTCCTCCACCACCGTCGCAGGATGACCGGGGGCTTGCCACCACCACCAACGAAGTGACCAGGGCGGTGTCGTTCCAACCCTATAGGAGTGGCTGGAGATCCTCCTTCCTCAGGTCGATACAAATCGATATCGATATTCTGTCAACGCCCAATAAAAGGCGTTGACACCCCCGAAGGCGCGACTCGGGGGAAGCCGGAACCGAGGAGGAAGCGAACCCCGGGACTCCAGGACAGATTTAATCTAGTCGTCGAACGAACTGAATCAACGGAGTCAACGAACGGACTCCTTCAGAGAATCAATAGAGTCAGCGAACGGACTCCTTTAGCTGAACTACGAGAGTCATCGAACGGACTCCTTCAGCAACCAGAATTCGAAACAGTTACTTAAAATTAAATTGGCGAGTAACACAGCGAAGTCGCGAATACGGCTTACAACCGTAAGATCGATAACGAAACAATTCGCGACGCGACATATTCTTTTATTTAGAACTTGGAATATGATATTCGTTCGGAGTGTAATATAAAACGTTGGACGCTCCATTTAAAAGAAGATAAATGACTTTCAATCTTACTAGAAAGCAATAAAACATTTAGAGGAGACACATGGTGCCCTTTATTTTCGGTACAATAGTTTTTAAACTGTTATAGTAGAAAACGTTATTACAAACGAACATTTTAAACATAAAAATACATCGCCATGTGTAGCAGACGCTTATGTGTTCAATGTAAATTTCTATACATATTTTAGGACCATTATTAGGAAATTATTATTACCATATTTTTCAAGTACATTGCGTTATCTTCTTTAATTGCTGACCATAAGTATGTGACCTTTTAAAAGGACAATATAGTTGATCGAGCAGATTATGTACGTTAACGTTACTTTTGATGATAATAACCATTGTCTAGTAAGAACTTTCACATTAACCGGCAATTTATAGAATCTCAACCGGCATTTATGTTGAGAAGTGAGTCACATGAAATAGCAAATCCATTACAAATGCTTATAATTATGCAAATATCGATTTTGAAAGGTATATTTACGGGAACTACAAACAAACAGAAATTTGTTTACTGCATTAAATATTTTGTTAGGTCCAAAATAAAATGAAAACTGCACTGCAGTTTATTAAACTTTTTAATATACTGCATTTTCAACTATCGCGTATGCTATAAATACATAAGATACGTAGTGTACTCATAATTTTTTTATTAAATATTATTGAAAGAATTAATATAGATAAAATGACATTCTGTAATCGTTGCAGCAACGCCTTCGACCAAAAATTAGCCGTGACTATGTTACGAATTGCGGAAGGCTTGGATTGTTCCGAAGTTCCAACTGCAAATGGCGATGAAGAACACGGCGCCCTAGCGCAGAGTAGCTACGACCTGACAGGAAGTACTCTGATGCACGTCGACAGCAATCTGTCCATGTCCAGTGAGATTCCAAGGGTTCAAAGTGTGCCTACAATGGGTAACTATATTGGTACAAATACTACGTAACATTACAAAATACGAGGCACATCCACAAAGTATAAGGTCCGATGAGCAATTAAGGAATCAATGAAAGGAAAAAAAAATGTTGAATTATAGCGAAGAATACCTACTCATACATTGTTTTTTTACAACCAGGCCATTGATTTCCACGTCTTTGGTGTATCGTTACACCAGCTGTTTTAAACCTGCATCGAAAATATCTATCGCCAGTGACTTCAGCCAGTTTATCACTCCTGTCATCGGTCTATCGGTCCTGTAATCAAAATGCGGATGCATATTGTGAATCTTTAAAGAAACTGGGACACGTCGTTCAGAACAAAAGACGTGCAATGCTGCCATCAGTGATTGTGCGTTTTTGCACGATAACGCTAGTCCTCGCACAGTACGTACAACTATTCAGCTTCTGAAGAAGTTTAGACGAGAAATGTTCGATTATCCATCCACAGCAGCTACCTCGCGCCGAGTGACTACTATCTGTTCCGTCACTTAAAGCAGTGGCTTCAATCTTAGTGTTCTCAAAATGATGGCGGACTGATGACAAAAGTAACAAACTAGCTGAAGTCACTGCCAGAAGATTTGTTGATGCAGGTTTAAAAAAGCTGGTGCAACGATGCACCAACTGTGTGGAAGTCAATGGTGATTACGTGGAAAAATAATGTATGCAACTATTTACGTATTCAGAGATTCGAGGCTTTCACGGCCCGGCATCATACAGTTCTCACTGTTGAGGCTTTCGGGTGTAAGCCGTGTCCTTGTGGAATTGTTTTCCCAATGTTTCGCAAGGATTGCAGCTAGCTTCATCAGGGGGTCGAAGACACACTGATACTGGTGTGTGTCTTGTGGTGCTCCTCTAATATGCTGGAGCTTGGTCACGTTCCGGTTCATTGCTTACCAATTAAAATCGAATTTTAATTGTTCAGCTGACCAATTCCACCTTCCTGCCATATATACAAGGCACTACCGACCGCATAAGCAAGATACTTAGGAAACACAATATTAAAACCATTTTAACGACACATACCAAAATCAAGCAGATGCTCACCTCTCCTAAAGATCCGCAACCGCAGCTTTCATCGGCGGGGGTTTACAAAATACCTTGCTCATGCGGTAAAGTATACATTGGCGAAACCAGGAGGAGTGTGAACACACGACTCAAGGAACACGAGCGATGCACCAGATTGGGCTACATGTAATCAGCTGTTGCAGAACACCACAAGACAACAGGACACAAAATACTTCTGAACGAAACTAAAGTAATAGCAAAGACCAAAGGATACTTTCCCCCGAAAATACCAGGAAACGTTGGAAATACAAAAACACCCTAATTACATCAACAGGGATACAAGACACCACCTGAACCCAATCTGGAGCTCCCTCCTCCCGGTTTTTTAATTGTTCAGCTGACCAATTAAAATTCGATGTTGATTGGTAAGCAATGGACCGAAACATGACCAAGCTCCAGTATATTAGAGGAGCACCACAAGACACACACCAGTATCAGTGTGTCTTCGACCCCCTGATGAAGCTAGCTGCAGTACTTGCGAAACGTTAGGAAAACAATTCCACAAGGACACGGCTTACACCCGAATGCCTCAACAGTGAGAACTGTTGTTACGTATTGTTTACTATGATTCGATATTTCCTTTCCTTTCAATGTGGCTTTTAGGTGTAGGCCCTCCTGCCACTTGGTGTCGGGAGTTGCTCAAATTTATGCCAAATTAACGTTTGGTTCAAGATTTATTTCAAGACTTCAAATAAATTTACCAAGTCAATTTGAAAGAAAGAAAGTAAAGTTGTAGAAGGACTTTCCCATATGCCGCTTTTTCCCCTGGTTTGCTCGTCGGTGTACATACAGTGAATAAAAGAAGTATTTGCATTGAACCTATTTTCTAAAACAATTGTATAGATTCTTAGGTTGTACAGTGTTGTAAAGTGAATATATGTTTCTAGGCACTCACTTCGTACCAGTTGAAGGACCTGAAATAATAAGAGATTCACCAACACACGGAAGTGCTCGGGATCACCTTAAGCATAAGAGAAAACATGCAATCGAAAAATTAATGTAAGGACCAATATTTATTTATTATTTATAACTCCATATTACGACGGCACAAATACGGAACATAATAATTCTCATGTTACTTTAAAAATTTATCATTTTACATAAAATAATAAATATGTTTATTCTACGTACATAAGTTGCTCATAAAACATCTAAGTGTTACTTTTATTTTCAAAATTAAGATCGTATTGTTTCGTTAAAGAATTTGTTTTCTTTAAACGTTTAAAATTCTTTTTGAAAAATTTATTCGTCAAATTAGATTGCAAAACTGGAAGCCTCTACAAAATTTCATTATATCTTATAAAGTAACAGAAACATGATTTTCGTGATTAATTTTCGGGATAAAATCTTGAGGTGAAATCATAGTACTGATAATAATCTCTGCTAGTGTCAATTTAAATAAAGAATGTACTAAAATTGTGTACGCAAGAACAGCAAAACTAGAACATAAACACGTTTGTTCCACCATTTGGTATGATTACCAACATGTATATAATATAATAACATTTTGTGTCTTATAAATGTTTAGGGAAAAGCGACATGCAATGACGGCTGTGCCTGAACACTTGGCCATTTTCCAGAAGAAACATAAGAATGGAACAATTGACGTGTGGTGGTTATACGACGATGGAGGTAATTCAAAAAATATTTACATGAGTTTGCAAACGATTGGAGTGGTTATCACTTATAATTACTACAAGTATTCAATTGGAGTACATAAAGTGATGTTATTTTTTCTAAATATAATTTTATCAATTCTTTATTTTAATCAGTTTTCCAATTCAATCTGATTTGTTTTATTGTCAGTTTATATCTAGCAAATGTTCTTGATGGCTAAAGCCGCGCAAAGTTGATACGAATCTAAAGAATTTTTTTAATTATTTGAGTAATATTTTAACACCTCTTCCATTATTCGCGATCTGCCTCAAAACTGTTCGGTTCTAAACTGTAATAATTGTTTGCAAGATAACGATAATTTTTAGTATAAAGTATTCAAAATGTTTTCTTCTACCTTTAGTTTCATGAGTGTGAACAATTTTTAGACCTTAGAAAGTATTTTACTAACTATTTCTTCCTCCCCAAAATTTAAAATCAAGATGACAAGATGACAGCTCAAGATAATTTAAAATATTTTTAAATATTCGACCTCCACACTCTCCTCCATCTTAGTAAAGAAGTATCGAAGCTGTTTACAGAGTTTGTATAATTACTCTAAGCACTGTATTTTTTCAAAAGGAAAGTATTTTGACGGCTGATAGTAAAAAATATCAATACCTTATGAAAAATAGCTATTAATTTATTAAAATAATTTGTTAAAATTCTACTTCACTTTGTAGCAGTACGTAATTAATTAGTATACATACACAAGTGTATCCAAGTCTTAAAAATAGACTAACATTTTTAATACATGGTTATCTACTGACTAACATCTATAACTATTGATAATCATAATTTACTTCACGAGTGACTTTGTATCAATTGTTCACAATCTTACATTTTCAACAACTTTCAACAAAGATAAGTTCCTAAATATTATGTTCTATAGTTATTTAAACAGTGTCAATAGTAAAATACATTTTTTATGAAATCAAACACTACTAATTAAAATTATAGTTTTACATCTTCGATAAAATTTACTACATAGTTTGAAAATTTAAAGTGGACCGTATAAGGGTATATCAGCAATTCTGCGCACCTCACATATCTTCATTATTTCAAGTAATAAGCAAAAACATTTCCGGGCCAGATAGGATTAAAATAACCGTAAAATGAGCGTCTTTAAGGCATCGTGGTGCATGTGGATTACGTATAAAACATGTATGATTTCAAGAAAGATATAACACGGTAGAAATAGTTTATTTACAGAAGAAAACGTAAAGATTCAGAGATCAGTTTTGTTTTATTAATAAAATGTCCACTTTTTTAGTTTTTAAAAACTAATTTTTATAAAAGAACCACGGTACATTTATCCTAAAGCTCGCAGTTTCTGAGACATTCGAGTTTGTCCATCCAATTTACTTTCATTATAAAACATGTTCGAAGTGTTGACCTTGCGCACCGATCTACTTGTCGAATCCCTTGCATATATTATCGTCTCAAAGTATTTTTTTTATTTATTATATTAAGATATGTTCTATCTATTTTTGTTTACATCCGAGGTATTGAGCATAACGTCGAACATATTTCATAATGGAAGTAATAGGATGGACAAAATCGAATTTTTCAGGAACGATGAGTTTTAGAATATACGTACCTTAGTACTTTCACAGTAAAAAAACTATTGCCAACATGTTATGTCTTTGTTATAATCATACAACTTTAGTAAGTAATGTTTTCGCCTATTACTTGAAAATTCAAGTTGAAATAATAGAAATATGTGAGGTGGACAGAGTTGGTGAGACATCCTGTATATAAACTGATAACGCACGTAAATCTATACTATTGTTATTGTCTTTCTATTTTCAAGTATCCAATTTTAACATTCCAGTCGTTTGCACTTGAATCGCGTAAGAATATAGGCTCATTTGTAAGTGGCAGAAATTGTTACTCGGCAGGTTTGACGATTCTCTTGCCATATATTATCAGCACACGCTCGAATTGGGAGCACTGTAAGATGAGAATTTTCGCACTTGCGAACCACAAGCAAGATATCGTCGCACAAGAAAAAGAGTAAGTCAGAAATGATAAAAAAGTCAATCCACTTTAAATAAAACGTTATTGACTTTTTTTGTTCTTTACTTATATATAATAAATTATAATACAGTACACTTGGCAGTTATAAGCAAAAATAATTGACTAACTATTAATTCAAATTCAAATTTCCATTAACAAATTTGAAATGTCAAACAATGCTCATGAAATAAATATTGCAACGTTTAGAATGGCGATGATTATGGCGAAGTTCAGGATAAGGTATACCAGTCTGAAAATGGTGGATGATATTAGTGTACAGCCTAAACAAGAAACACAAGAATTTTTCAATAAACTTATATCGAATTTCAGAAAGAACGATCCGGCCGATACAGGTAAAGCAAAGAAATGTTATTTTATTTTCTAAACCTCAAAGACTGGCATAATATAATCATCGATATGAATTTGTAATTTGATTTCAGAATGTTATGTAACAGAACTTGAACTTCAATCTTTGAAAGACAAGACTCATAGGCAATTAAGACTTCGAGAGTTATTATTGGAAAACTCCAGTCAGTCCACGTTGGTTGTAATGTCAGTGTTATCTTTATTCAAAGTATAGATTTTTCAACGTCTTTTAAGAATCATATTAATAATTTCTTAACAAATGACAATTTTTTAATGACAGGTCTTTACCAATGCCCCGAAAAGGTGCAGTTTCGGCTCCACTCTACATGGCATGGTTGGAAGCTTTAACCAAGGATATGCCACCAACACTTTTAATACGTGGAAACCACACTTCAGTGCTAACGTTCTATTCGTAGTTCACCGGCGTACTTATAAACAATACACCTGTTCCTCGAATTACACAGGCGATACGCGCCACAATCAGCTGTTTATGCGGTAAAAAGCTGTACAAATCGAGTCAACCCAACATTCGACGAATCCATAAGAATAAGCAAGAAAGTGTTCTTATTTTCGACCTCCGAATTTGTTCGTTCTCACCCCTTAGAATGATTTCCATTCATAGAAATCTAATATGTGCACAAGATTGGCTCGATTGAATAATGGGAAAAAGTGACCCAACAGCCTAGAAGTTTTACATATAATAAAGTTTTTATAAACGCGGTTCGCCTGCTAGTCCAAGTCGTCTAGCATATTTTTCCACCTATCTAGCTGTTTTGTTTCTTAAATTTATTGGTACCTGGTGCTTCTTTTAGAACTCCTACTGTTAAAAGTCGCAATTACTTTAGTAGTACCTGTAATTATTGTTGTAGAGATTACAATACTGGGGTCGGCTGATGACGCTGATGAATGAAATAAATGATACATATATACAGGTTAAAATACATAACGATATATTTTAAATCATCTAAAGAATTTTGTTTTACTCAATTCGAGGTTGAATGGAGTGAGCGTATGGAAATGAATGTGAACGCACAGCCGAACGCGATAAAATAGCCTCCAGAATAATAGTTGCAGACGCTATTGTAATCGAAAGCGACTTTTGACATTAAGGTTACTAAAAAATACATTAAACAGTAATAAATATAAGAAAAGCAAGTGCAGATGGACAGCTGGATAACTTTGCTAGCGAACTGACTGAAAGTAGTGGCGGAAGCACGCTTATGGGATTTTTTATGTAAATTTCTGAGTTCTGGGGCCACACTTTGCAGCTGTGTATGATCGAAAAAATTTGATTCTATATTTACAGTTCAATTAAAATAAGGTCGAAATAACAAATAATTGAAGAAAATAAGAACTTTTTGGCCATTACTATAAAGCAAGTATACATACAATAGAAGAAAATGTATTTTTACCATATAAATGCATAATATGTAAAACTAGAACTACGTAAATCGGGGGACAAGTGGAACATAATTTTAATTATTAAAAAAGATTTACGTTAAATAACACGACAGCGTCTGCGCAAATATGAGATATTTTCTGGTGCAGACACAGACAGTATTCGGTATATTCATGCCAAAAGTTATAGGTAGTAAGTGCTATGATCTGTTTTCGTTTTTATACAGTATTCTTCTCATCGTTGAACCCCGGGATATTTAATGACGAGATTACTTTAGCATAGAAACGAAAGACAACAATACATATAGGGACTTCTATAAATTATGATATCATGAATTTACAACTTATAGAATCTTAGGGCACATAAGTAAAGAAGTGCACATACAACAGAAACTATTGCAAGATGTCGTGTACTTATAAGTGAAGATCTATCTTCTATAGTTATATTAATAATAAACGACTATTACATTATGTCATGAATATTATAAGTGTTTTGAAAACATCATAAATCTTTAGACACATTAAAATTATTTACATGTAGTCGATTGACTTACTCTTAATGTAATACTCGTGATATTACAAGGTTTTTTCTAACTGGATTAAAGGTATAGTACAGAGTTGGTGAAACAAACAAGAAGAAATAATCGTACTTATACTTGTATATTTTAAAGACTTTCCTTGATTTCTTTTACTTATTTACTAACATTTATAGGATCATACTTTTTACTTTAAACAACACTGTACTTAATAAGGAAGTACTTCTTCATGTATTAATCCCTAGACACCACACTAGTGCGAACTTGCACTAGCGAAACATTGTTTAATGTAATTATAAAATGATTTCTCACTTTTGCAATTATTACCATTAAGTTACTCTCGAAATTTTACCTTAAAAAATATTTGGATATTCAATTCGCTTTTATTCTCTTCAAGTTCTTAATTATAAAAAATTCAAAATCCCAATTCGCACTAGTGTGATGTTTACGTATGCTAAGGAGCGGTGTGGTGTCTGAGGGTTAAAACAGACACAGTATTGATGTTTGAATACAAAATATTTTATAAACGAATCAGTTATCATTTACTGACTCAAAACAAAATTAAACCATACATACTTATATTTTTAACGGTTTTTCACTAATACATACAAAGGAAATGTAAAAAAATTAATTTTTATATAAAAGGAAGCACGAAGAAAGATTTTAAAAAAATGTTTATTAGATGTTATTTAAATCCGTTTTTTTCTAAGTTAGAATCTAAATACGTTATTTGACTTTAAATATGAATAATTTATATTAGTAAAATAATGTGACGAATCTTCGCTTTATGATAGAAAATGAAGTTTCCGTACTTAAAATGCCAACTTATTTTAAAAGCACGGTCTCTTTAATTCGTAAATCTGTAAAAAATATTTTTTCTCCGTGTATGTTGCTGCAAGTGCACCATTTGTAAATATACGATAAAGAGTATAATTTTAATTAAAAGTACACATAATTGTAAAATGTTTTATTTATTTTGTAATGCATTTAATGACATACAAATTTATGATTAATTATAATGAATTTATTGTAATCAGTTGTATTGTTAAATTCCTGAACTTATGATTCCTGCTCTTAATATAACAGTTTTAACATAATTGAAAATTTTCATAATTATGTTGTGTACAATATGGCAGCAGATTGAAATGTAAATTATTATTTCATTTTTATTTAGAAATTAAAATATGAGAGTGAGCATAATTCAGGAATCAGTGCTTCGTGTTCGACCTCTCCCACTGAACGAATATGTTCTATAATCAACATTAATGTTATTACTATACATATATTTTAATGTATTATGTATTCTAAATGATACATATAAAACAGCTGACGTTATAAATCTTTTTAATATAAATAACAAAGTTTTGTACAAAAACATTGAACACCAAAACCAAGTATATCGTCACTGTAACTATATAGCTCACTTGTTACAATGGGTTTCAAAGATTCTTGCAAAAACAGGTTGTATTTGTTCCAATATATCAGATGTTAGCATTCCTCTCTGCTTTATCTTATATGCAGATGCATTACATTCTCTTACTAATCTTGACGCAGCATAACTTGCAGCTACTGCAGGAGATAAAGAACTTTCACAACTTCCTGCACAAATAGCCCACCACCAGAATGCAGATAATGCACCAACTAGTAGATCTCCTTGTCCACCACATCTTCGACCAGAACCAGCTAATCCACATGATACTGCTTCTGTGCCTTTATGTCCATCTGCAATTACATCTTTCGCTCCTTTGTGCAAAATTATAACATTTTTGCCAAGTGTTTCTGCCAAATGTTTCACATCAGTAGCTTTGACTAAAGGTGTAGGTTGAGTCGATTTTTCAAGTACTCCTTTCACCAGACGACTAAATTCCATGGCATTTGGTGTTAAAATTACACCTGGATATTCTTTTATAATATCAGGTTTTTGACTAACTAAGAATAATCCATCTGCATCGATTATTAATGGCTTCTTCATGTCACGACAGATTGAAATCAGTTCTACAATTATCTTGAAGATTTTGTCATCTCTACCAAGACCAGGACCAATAATAATTACATGCAGGCGATCAAGCCATGGCCTTATTTGTTTAATCGCATCATATTGATCTAATACTGGATGAACAATTGGCTCTGGGCTAAATGACTTCAAGGGAATACTGGCATCCTTTACACAAAATATATGCACCAAATCACATCCTGTGCGAAGTGCACTCATAGCTGCAAAATATGGTGCACCCGTATATTCTATACTACCACCAAATATGCCAATTCTGCCATCTTGCCCTTTATATTTCACACTGTTTAAGTTTGGAACGACTCGTCTTATTCCTTTCAGCATACGCTCATCTATTGACGCCGATGTGGACATGGTAGAAATGGACAGAAGCTTGACTGAATTCCTACAAGCAAAATGTAAAATAGCAAGAGCCATTCCTTAACCTAAGAGTTTAATGTAATTATTACTACTCTCTGAATGGTCAAATGTGATATTTAGTACCAGTGAACACCTTTCTAATATATGTACTGTAGTTCTTGTCATAAATTATTGTGTATTATGATACTTATTTGAAAACTTTATGAAAATGGTATGAATGAAAGTATTTATTAAATTACAATATTACCTGTACAGATCAGAATAAATAAGTGGTGGTTTATACAAACGTTGTCTTTTACTATCAAATATTAATTAAGAAGAAATCGAACAAGAGCACTAAGCAAGAATATAATCAAAAAGCCGATAACCTATAACCTAATTATTTTAAATGTACAAAGGTATGTTAATTTCTGTTTGCATGCATGCATATAAAGTATACAATTCTTTGAAGTAGGTTATACAAATATTTAATTACACAAAAGAGCAATAGTGTTGTAATAACTAGATAATTTTGAAGGTATAACACAAAAACATGAACAACCGTATGTACAATTTAAATCTTTTAAAGACGGTCGGCAATTCAAACATCAATTGTTTACCAGTTTTTTGCTATACTTATCGCTAACAAATTCAGACGATTGTATCATGACTGTGCATGACTAAACCTTAAAATGCACTCATTTTACATTACAATAATAAAAAATACTTAACAAAATACTTTTATGCCATTCTGTAAGGTATGTAACCTGATTGACAAAATGTAGTCACGCCTACCATTACATTTAGTACAATACAGTATCGGACAAAAATATTCATACACCCTCTAAAAAAGGAACAACTTTTTTAAAGTTGGTCCAAATGATATGAGTTCTTTTGTGAAGTTTGGGACATTAGTTTACTAAATGATGTGTAAAAAAAATTGAAAAAGTTGCAATTGGTCGGAATCGCGAAGAAAATAGTAAAGTTCGTTCTTTAGAACTTTTTAATCTGAGGTTATAATGAAAATGTAATAAATATGTTACGTTGTCGCGGGTAGTGTCTTTAGTTCAAGCGATATTTAGGGTTATCGATATACGAGTGTTGGAAGCGCGAAGTTTGAAAGAAATGTAATAGAAGAAGGGAGAAAGGTGAAGTTGGCACATGTAGGAAACGATTTGAAATCAGTAGTTACTCATCCAAAAGGATAGATTTCAAGTTATTTATGTTTGAATAATTTCTCTTTATCTCCTTCTCCTAATATGCAAACCAATGCTAAGATGTTAAACACTCGCAAACTGGACAGTTGATAAATGACAGGGAATGGATTGGCAAATAGGAAGTCGTTTTAATTAATTAATAATTTCCTGATTGGATGTCAGTATCTAAGACATTTTGTTAATAAACAAATTGTATTTGTTTTTATAATTCGGCAAGGAGATGACGCTCCTTGCTTTTTTCTTCCACCATTCATCTCTGGACATTACAACTATCCAGACGCGTTCTCGAACATAGAAAGTATTTATAAAATTAAATTCATTTATATAAGTGTAAAAGGGTGTTGAAATTAAAATTAAAGAATTGTGAACAGTTTGAATTGAAATTGTTATTTAATTGAACACTCAAATACAAAATCACAATTAAAAGCGCCCCATAGGCGCTAGCTCACGCCATATTTCCCACGCAGTAAAATTCCCTAAGAAGAACGCAACAAATTTTTGGTGACAGCGGTGGGATCTCGAAATTTATCGTGGACGACACCGGAGCTGCGGAGGCCAGCGGAGTAGCGGACGACATCAGAGCAGCAGAGGCCAACGGAGCTGTGGACGACAACGGAGGTGCAGAGGCCAGCTGAGTTGCGGTCGACATCGGAGCTGTGGAGGCCAGCGAAGTTGCGGACGACATCGGAGCAGCAGAGGCCAACGGAGCTGTGGACGACAACGGAGGTGCAGAGGCCAGCTGAGTTGCGGTCGACATCGGAGCTGCAGACGACATCGGAGCTGCGGAGGCCAGCGAAGTTGCGGACGACATCGGAGCAGCAGAGGCCAACGGAGCTGTGGACGACAACGGAGCTGTGGACGACAACGGAGGTGCAGAAGCCAGCTGAGTTGCGGTCGACATCGGAGCTGCAGACGACATCGGAGGTGCGGAGGCCAGCGAAGTTGCGGACGACATCGGAGCAGCAGAGGCCAACGGAGCTGTGGACGACAACGGAGGTGCAGAGGCCAGTTGAGTTGCGGACGACAGCGGAACTGCGGAGGCCAGCGGAGCTGTGGACAACATCGGAGCAGCAGAGGACAACAGAGGTGCAGAGGCCAGCTGAGCTGCGGTCGATATCAGAGCAGCAAAAACCAGCAGGGTTGCTGAGAAAATCGAGAACTATGCCACCGTTTGCAAACAAGTATAAGAGAGCTAAAAAAAGTTTTAAACGAAATAAAAAGGGTCGTAATTCTATCAGGTGTAATGATAATGGGTTTCAAGTAGAGGAGTTGTTAGTAGTATCACCGTCTAATATAGAAACTGCCTCAGTAATGTGTCAATCAGGAAAATCAAGTTCGACTCCAAATCAGTCTTCTCCTCCTCTTAGCGCATTTGATATATCTAGTTTAAATACTGCATTCACTCCTTCTACTGACACCTCAGTTGTCGTAGTAACAGACACACCAGAACCCTCTCCTGAATCCTTGGGTGTTGCCTTTGATGTGCCCCACGTAAATGATAAATCCATTCCTCCTCCTCCAACTGAACCATCTTTCACGCCTTCGAGAGTTGCAACACGTATATCTTTCGATCTGATCGCAAGTTTCATCCCTCATTTTGATGGGAAATCATGTTCTGTCGCCAATTTCATGGTCCAATGTAGACTTGCTGATTCATTAGTCAAACCCGATGATAAATTTTATCTGCTTGCCTTAATACGTAATAGGATGCAACGACGTGATTATAGTAGGATCGTCGGTGATAGTGAACCAAAAACTGTAGAAGAATTTATTAATTTAATGAAAGCCACGTATGAGCAGAATTTTGATATACAGAGTGTTCAGGATGAATTGAAAACTATACAACGGAAGGATAATGAAACTATTGATGAATTCGGAACCAGAGTGCATGAGATTCTAGATCGAGGAATAGATGCAGCACAAGAAAAATTTAATCTTGAACATCTCGTAGGAATCAGAGTTCTGCTTATACAAGAAGCAATATCTGGGTTTTTAAGAGGATTACATAATGACACAATTATGTTATTAATTTCTAACAATAATGTAGATCACTTAAGTACTGCCATTAAAATGGCTTCTAATTTGGAAGGCAAGTTAAGATATAAAAAAGAAATTTCGAATCACAAACAATTGATAAACAAATCTGCTGTTTTTGTAGCACAGTCTAATAATTTAAATGAACGGAGATGTTTTAATTGCGATAAACATGGCCATTTTCGTGCAGATTGTCCTTTCCTAGAACAGCATCACAAGTTTGTTAGACCAAGCCATAACAAAATTAGATGTACTAATTGTGGAAAAACAGGTCATGAAAAGGCTCAATGTTATAGGGAAATGAACCGTTATGCATGGCAAAAGTCGTCACCTGAGGTGACCGTAGTTAATGATAAACAGCAGCCTTTAAACTCAGGAAGGGTTTCGAGGAGTGGCGCAACTCACCCCAAGCCCCTTTTTGCACGCACCGGATCTATCGTATCTGCTACAACTTCGACATAATTAATGCTGAACAACCACCTATCCTTCCTCTTGAGCATAGTCATTTTTGTCAGGGCTCAGCCAAATTCTTAATTGATACTGGCTCACAACTGAATTTAATAAAACAAAAAGAATTGGTTTCAAATTTAAAAATTAATTTGGATATAGTCTATAATCTTACTGGTATTGGTTTAGGGATGATTCACACACAAGGGGAGGTTTGTATTCCAATCCAAAATATTCCTGTTTACTTTCAAATAGTGAACAACGACTTTCCCATCCAAGAGGCTGGAATTTTAGGAATTTCATTTCTGCAAAAACAGGAAGCTACGTTACAATTTAAAAATAATTTATCAGGCTTTTTGCAATTTGGTAAAGGGAAATCTTTTAATTATAATCTTTCATCTTATGACTTACCTCCTCGAACTAAGGCTCTAATTACTGTCCCAACAACAAATATCAATCCATCAGGTTATGTCAGGCGAATTAATACTGGCCCTGGCATCTTTGTGGGAGAAGTGTTGGCAAGCCAACAAAATGGTTCAGTAAAGATATATGCCATAAATACCACATTAGACCATATTATTCTTACTATACCTGCTATTGAGTTAGAAGAATTTGACATTATGCCACCTGCTTCACGCTCATCTCGAACAGGAAACCCTGATGTGCCCCAGCCAAGGGATCATGCTTTGCGACTAGCTCGGTTAATATAGGCCCTTGAATTAAGTCATTTGAATGAGAGTGAAAAAACCAGTATACTGGAAGTTCTTAGGGAATTCCCGTATCAGTTTTATTTACCACCGGATAAGTTAGGTTCTTCTAATGTAACTCAGCATACAATAACAACTGTGGATGAAATGCCAATTAATACAAAGCAGTACCGTTTCCCATCTGTACACAAGGGCGAAATACAAACCCAGGTGGAAACCTTGTTACAAAATAATACTATAGAACCATCTATTTCCCCATACAATTCACCAGTGTGGATTGTTCCTAAGAAGGCCGATTCTAGTGGTAAGCCACGCTGGCGAATGGTAATCGATTACCGTAAATTGAATGACAAGACCATTAGTGATTCGTACCCTCTCCCTAATATAACGGACATATTGGACCAGCTTGCAGGCGCGAAGTATTTCAGCACACTTGACTTAGCTTCTGGTTTTCATCAAATTCAAATGGACCCTAAATCCAAGGCAAAAACTGCTTTTTCCACCCCATATGGCCATTATGAGTTTAATAGGATGCCATTTGGGTTGAAGAATGCCCCTGCTACCTTTCAAAGGGTAATGGATTTAGTACTTTCCGGGTTGCAGGGTATAGAACTTTTTGTGTACATGGATGACATTGTTTTGTATGCTGACTCATTGGAAGACCACTCTCGTAAACTGAGGACTCTTTTGGCTCGGCTACAAACTGCTGGGTTACTACTACAACCGGAAAAATGTCATTTTCTTAAACAAGAAATAGTGTATCTAGGTCATATAATCACAAAAGATGGTGTAAAACCAGATCCTAATAAAGTAAAGGCCGTTAAAGATTTTCCCGTGCCAAAAACAAAAAGAAATATTAAACAGTTTTTAGGTTTAGTAGGGTATTATAGGAAATTTATTCAGGATATGGCCAAAATAGCAAAACCTCTTACATACATGTTAAAGAAAGATGTTCCTTTTTTTTGGAAGAAAGAGTCTCAAGCCGCCTTTGAAAAATTAAGAGATATTATTTGTACAGAAGCGCTTCTCCAATTTCCAAAATTTACAGAACCCTTTATAGTAACTACTGACGCTTCTAATTTCGCTATAGGTGCTATATTAAGTCAGGGAATAATAGGTAAAGATTTGCCAATCGCTTATGCCTCTAGGACGTTAAATGATGCTGAGAGTAATTATTCTACGATAGAAAAGGAACTGTTAGCAGTGTTATTTGCGGTAGATCATTTTCGACCATATTTATATGGTCATAAATTCACACTCGCAACTGATCACCATACATTGATCTGGTTACACAATGCTAAGGATCCCACGTCAAAAATTATGAGATGGCGAATTAAATTGAACGAATATGATTACGATGTAGTGTATAAACCAGGCCGAGTTAACGCTAATGCTGACGCTCTATCTCGTAATCCTACTGAGTCAGAGACCCGTCTGCCATTTGAAGTTGCGAATTCAGTTGTTAATCCTGATTCAGAGCATCTGGAGAGGGTGTTTGTCTGCGCAAACAAGACACCGTCTCTGGATTCTGAAATTCATGAAATAAATGATGACACTTTGCTATTAGAAAACGAAAGAGATGTGGCAACTGCTTTCCTCGCGCGCAGGAAGGCAGTAGCCGGAATAAAAGAGGTCATAAATAACGAGAGAGAGGATCTTGAAGTACTACCCATACAGGGTTCGCAGTGTTTGGGGACGATGGTCAGGCGTAGGTCTGGGTGGAGACCCTCTTGTGAAAAGACGGTTGCGGCCGATGGTGTGCTAGTAGAGGCTTGCGGGCCTGGGGGAGACCCTCTTTGGAGACCCTCTTGCGAAAAGACGGTTGCGGCCGATGGTGTGCTAGTAGAGGCTTGCGGGCCTGGGTGGAGACCCTTATGTGAAAAGACGGTTGCGGCCGATGGTGTGCTTGTAGAGGCTTGCGGGCCTGGGTGGAGACCCTCTTGTGAAAAGACGGTTGAGGCCGATGGTGTTGTTGAGACCGAGAAGCCAGAGTATTTGTTGACCAAACACAGCGTAGAATATCCTCAGCAATGTGACCTCTTGATAGAGCCATGTATAAATAAGTTGAACTTAAAAGAGTGTGAGACCTCTGAAAGAAGAGTTTTAATTAACCACACAAACGCAGATGGACATATGGCTCTTCCTCTAACTTTTCCTACCATCCTGTATGTAAAAGATCATCTCTTTATGCAAAAAAATAATCTAGTTCATTTTATGCCACTCACTTGTAATTTTATTACTCAAACCACTAAGGATCTATTAGATCATAATAAATTCTCGCTAAATCCAGTGCATCAGTACCGGATCAGTGTTGGCGACAGTATGGCATTTCCAGGAGAAAAATATTCCATGTTTCTACTGTTCTTCAAAAATGCTCTCCAAGATAAATTAGATTTCAATCATGTCGAATCTTCATTTAAGTTTCTTAAAATCCTTTTTACCTCATTGAATATTAAGACTTTTAGTATTTCAAAGGATCCTGATAGCTTTGAAACTTCTGAATGGGGTCGTGTAGAAGGTATGCTGAAACAGATTTTTAATGATTCACAGTACACTATCATAATATGTACAGGTGAAATTGTAACTCCATTGAAATCAGGACGTAATAAAATTTTAAAAGAATACCATGAGTCTACTGTAGGTGGTCACCGAGGCATGCTAAAGCTTTATGAGCATATTCGAGAGCATTTTTATTGGACAGGGATGAGGAAAGAAATTGCAGAATTTGTGCGAAGTTGTTCAATTTGTCAAAGGAATAAAATTTATTCTGCAAGGACTAAGCAGCCAATGCGCATCACGGATATCCCAAAACAAGCTTTTGAAAAGGTGCAGATGGACATTGTTGGGCCCTTGCCTATAACGAATAAGGGTAATAGATATTTGTTAACACTGCAGGACAATCTTACAAAGTACTCAGATGCCATACCTTTATCTAGCATTGATTCGGTAACCGTTGCTATTGCTTTGGCAGAACAATTTATTAGTAGATTTGGATGTCCGAGAACTATTCATACAGATCAAGGAAAAAATTTCATTAGTCAGGTGATGAGAAATTTTTGTAGGATTTTCAAAATACAGAGAATAACATCCACAGCGTTTCATCCTCAATCTTTAGGGTCATCGGAAAGAGCACATCGTGTTTTTATTGACTATCTTAAACATTATTGTAATAAATCTGATTGGGATGACTGGATAAGATTCGGCATGTTCTCATATAACACATCTGTTCATGAAGCTACGGGATTTACACCTCATGAGTTGGTTTTCGGGGTTAAAGCTATAATACCTTCTGCATTTGCCAAAGAAGAGATACCGCGGACTTTCATACAATATTTAGAACAATTATTTACTAAAATTACCACCACTCAAGCTACTGCAGCAGAGAATCTGCAAAAGGCTAAACAAAAAAGTAAAAATTATTATGATAAGAATGTTAATCCTCGTAGCTTTCAAATAGATGATGAAGTATATTTACTTAAAGAGCCAAAGACTTCTAAGTTTGATTGCAGTTGGCTAGGTCCTTATAAAATCAATCGCATGTTCAATAATTTAACTGTAGAACTGGCATTAGGATCTAATAAATTTAAAATAGTACATATTAATAAACTTAAATTGGCATGTATAAGGCCTAATATACTTGATGAAGAGGATTAATATAAAATAAGTATATTTGAGTTAAAATTTTATTATGATACATTAAAAGTTAATTAATTATTATAGCGTAGGATTTGTTCATGGTTCTCTCGTGTTAAGTTATATAGTCTAGGTATGAACACCTGTTTGTTGATCATTAAGTTAGTACCTAGTTCCTTATGTTATTTTTTCTAAATGCGATTAAGTTGTTTGACTCATACAGTTATTGAAGGTTATTTACTTTACGTTGAGGAGTCGAAATAATGTGGAAAAAGCTGTTTCATAAGGAAACACCTTTTACTGTAAGGGGGAAGGTGTTACGTTGTCGCGGGTAGTGTCTTTAGTTCAAGCGATATTTAGGGTTATCGATATACGAGTGTTGGAAGCGCGAAGTTTGAAAGAAATGTAATAGAAGAAGGGAGAAAGGTGAAGTTGGCACATGTAGGAAACGATTTGAAATCAGTAGTTACTCATCCAAAAGGATAGATTTCAAGTTATTTATGTTTGAATAATTTCTCTTTATCTCCTTCTCCTAATATGCAAACCAATGCTAAGATGTTAAACACTCGCAAACTGGACAGTTGATAAATGACAGGGAATGGATTGGCAAATAGGAAGTCGTTTTAATTAATTAATAATTTCCTGATTGGATGTCAGTATCTAAGACATTTTGTTAATAAACAAATTGTATTTGTTTTTATAATTCGGCAAGGAGATGACGCTCCTTGCTTTTTTCTTCCACCATTCATCTCTGGACATTACAACTATCCAGACGCGTTCTCGAACATAGAGAGTATTTATAAAATTAAATTCATTTATATAAGTGTAAAAGGGTGTTGAAATTAAAATTAAAGAATTGTGAACAGTTTGAATTGAAATTGTTATTTAATTGAATACTCAAATACAAAATCACAATTAAAAGCGCCCCATAGGCGCTAGCTCACGCCATATTTCCCACGCAGTAAAATTCCCTAAGAAGAACGCAACAAATACATGTCGAAGATTTATGATAGTTACATATGTTGTGAATCTCGCCCTCATCTTGTAGCGGCGTCTAGCGTAAGCTTCACAAGCGTGAAATTTAAATTAAATAATTAAATTTTAATTATTATGAGTCGTTGGAGAATAGAGATTATATGTGGAGATAAAGAAAGACACGACGCAAAGAGGAGAAAATTGTGTGTGTGTGTGTGTGTGTGTGCGTGCGTGCGCGCGTGCGTGCGTGCGTGCGTGTGTGTGTGTGTGTGTGTGTGTGTGCGTGCGTGCGCGCGTGCGTGCGTGCGTGCGTGTGTGTGTGTGTGTGTGTGTGTGTGCGTGCGTGCGCGCGTGCGTGCGTGCGTGCGTGTGTGTGTGTGTGTGTGTGTGTGTGTGTGTGTGTGTGTGTGTGCGCAAACGATGATTATATAATAAATTCATGTTCGCCGTACACATATGCAGCCCCAGGGGAGAATTTGTGTGTGAAGATATTTCTCTGTATATACAATACAAACAAATCTGAGAGTGATGATAATGGGGTCGTCGTTTCACCCGTGAATTCCTCCCGAACCATATTCACAGGCACCGAAAGGAGTTCTGTACGACGAACGCTTTGATGACACTGCTGTAGAAAAGAGAGAATATCAATATTATTCTCGAACAGATCAGAGAGCCACGTTCGTTGAGTTCTTCTGTTAAAGTATACAGGAACATAAAACTGACCCCGAGAGAAAGAGAGAGGAGTCTTGTGAATATTTGGTGTTTGGGTCACGGCGTGCACAGCGTGTTTCTGTACTTCTAATTAAGAGAAAAAAGTAGTTACATTCTGAAACTGTGACAACAACACCTGTCTCCTCATCTAATAATTCTATTATATGGAGCGGCTGCACACGCACACGCGCAGAAAGAGATAAATCAGGCGTGAATCCTCGCCCGTGGAGCCCTGAAGAACTCTGCTCATTGGGAAATTTTAGACTTCTTTTAAAGGAGACAACTTTAATTTGAAGAACACGTCTTTATTTATCGAGGGTCAATACTGGAATGGTCTCCTTTACAAAACGATCGTTTTTGTTACATCTTGTTAATTACAATATGTCCTTAGATACCGGGAGCCAATAAAATAATTATTAAATTATAAAATAATTCCTGATTTGCTAATACATTTCTTTCAGCTATTCATTTTATAATTTCAAAGTGTTTAACATATTTGCCATGATTTAATATATTTTCGAGAAAGAGTAAAAGCGAAATTCGACTGTTAAAATATTCATCCCTAAACAAATATTAATTAATTGAAATATGCATTTTAAAAGAATGCAAAGCTGATTTTAGTTGCTCTTAAATAATGTCAACTTCACTTCTATCTTCTTTTCTAATTACAATCATATACCTTAATTTGAATGTCACGCTTGTGAAGATTACGCTAGACGCCGCTACAAGATGAGGGCGAGATTCACAACATTGACCCTCGATAAATAAAGACTCTCTTTTAAAAGAAATCCCTGGAAAAGGCCGCAGCACATACATACTGAAACTTTTTTTACTACACATCATTTAGTTTAGTAAACTAATGTCCCTAACTTCACAAAAAAACTCAAGTCGTTTGGACCAATTTTAAAAAAGTTGTTCCTTTTTTAAAGGATGTACGAATACTTTTGTCCGGTACTGTATAGTGTATATTAGATACCGTTCTTGATTACACTGTAAATTACCACGTATCGATGCATGTAATATCACCAATTGATATAAAAAAAACTGTTCACAACCAATAACTTACAGGAAAGTAACAATAAAAGATGAAAATAAGAAATATTAAGGCCCGAATATCATAGTAGCATTTATGGTTGGCCAACGGTATCCAACAGTTGGAAGTTAGTTGAGATATAGTTAGTGTTTTTGCTTACAAATTTCTAAAATAGGGCTTACGACAAAAAACTTATGACAATTTGCCAACGAATATCTAATGTTGGGCCTACAATTTACAATAAAACTCGACATTTTTAATATTTTCCTATACTGTTATATCCTATATTCTCAAAACCTCTCTCCGTTGCACATTTTTGTCTTATCACTTTGAAACGCGAGCTGATCGAAAACCGCCAATTCAGCAAACGTGGAAACAACGGGCGTGGTCGTCTTTTCCTAGAAACACTGACAGAAACATCAGCAATTCTAAAACTCCGCCTCGATGATTCAACAACCGCGAATCACAGCCTGTGCTACCCCGTTTTCTCCACATTTGCTAATAAAGGAAGGGACAGGGAGAACATATAAAAGGATCGTCGAAACCGGGAAGAGGGCAGTCAGGCAGTCAGTCAGTCGGTCAGTTTTAAATCAGAAGTTTTAGCTCAGTAGTTTTAGTCTTCGGTCAGTCTGAGTCCAGTATGAAACGAGTCTAGTTAAACTCTCTCCATTTAGACTCTCTCGCGGTTTCGGCTCGTATCCCGCAACGATTTGTTCGTTCGCTCTTCAACAATCGCGCTCCGCTCTAATCTTTTACACGCGACAGCGAGCTGATATCTCTTCCTTGTGCGACGCGACCTCGAGATTACGCGCGGCCTACAGGCGAGTTTTATAAGACACCGGACCCCGAAGGGCAAGGTCCGAGACGGCGACAACGTATCCCGCAGTGCATAAACCCTGTATCATGGCTCCGTCCGACAGCGAGTCCACCGCCCCTTCAAGGACCCGAAATCCCGACTGAACCGATCGAAAGCGACGCAAATCTATCATCATCTTCATCATCTTTGGTATGCTAAGACTTATTTGTATCTTTTATTTTATTTTGTTTGTTAGAATATATCTTATTATTGTTATAAACGAGAGTGATTTCCTATTCCTCCCGTTCCAAATCCAAACCGCGTACTTCACCGATAAGTTTAGACAGCGCGTACTTAAGCACCTTAAAAGAGCCAGGACCCGAAATTATAAAGAAAGTAACGACCGCAACGCGGGACGTAACAATACATACAGGGTGATCCACGCAACTTGTTCACCCTGAATAACTTTTAAAGTATGCATTGTATGACAAAATTTTTCATAGAAAAGTTGTATGGTTTGAAGGGATACATTATGAAATGCATACATTCTTTTTGTAAGTGGAAGCGTTTCGGAGATTTGAAGGTCAACTTCGTTTTTTTAAACGGAATGACATATTTTTTATGCCAAAATATCGAAGAGTGTTAAACTTTGATTAAAAAAGTACTGACCTGAAAGATATAATGCTGTGTCTAAATAATCTACACAGTAATTCGGATATGTATTTATTGGTAGTTTGTACCGTCAAGATTCGATCACGAACTACTCTTGACGTTGTCGGAAAAGCAAGTAAAGTCTCCCGACGCTTCTTCTTTTCGGGAAGCTCCAAAAACCGAAAGATATCCTAATTGGTTAACGTAGCGCGTAGGCATTAACCAATCAGGCGCTTCCTAACATTCCAATCACACCACCTATTCCTTGCGCCCTTAGCGCGCTGCCTCAGGAACAGGGGTGTGCCTTGGCGGGAGTGAGACCCATGGCGGAGGTTTGGAAAGGCAGCGGAATTCCTCCAGGCTCCCAAGGCGCGTGACGTGCGTGGCCGATCGCCGGTCATCTGGTCTCGCTTCGCAACCCTTCGGAAACTCGAGGTTTATGACACCCGCATAGCTATTGAGACCCCTAACGAAAGTTTCTAAAGGCAAAATTGTGCATCGTATAAAAACTGCAAATGAAAGCGGAAAGAAAACGGCTTTCTCAAAAATAGCTCTGCTGGCGCGGGTGTCATAAAACTCGCCAACCATTTGCACGCCAAATGTTCTTTCTTTGCACGTGCCGTTCGCCGCTACAGACCTTTATTAGCCGTAACCCCAAATAAAATAATTAACGAATAATTTCACTTTATTTCTTGAAAATGGTCTGTGCGTAATATGTATCAAGTTGGAGATACAATACCAGCAAAGATTTTCGTAAGACCGCGGAGTTTACGGGACAATGTTTATCAACATGACCGATTCTGCGTATGAAATCGTAATCGCCTATTGTGTTTCTTTCAAAAGTAGCAGTTTGGTTACGTTACGTTTGGTAACGTTGTTGCCGATCAAGCCGAGTTGGGGAATCGTTGGCCTCGAGCCGGTTTGAAAACCCATCACTAACTACGATGCTGCGGATCCCGAGTTCAAATCTGTCGTGGGATGAAAATTTTTGCCCGCGCGTAGAGGGGGTGGCAAACCTTTTGGGTCACCTACTTCCAAACATTAGGGGTCAGAAGAGAGGGTACGCCGCTTCTGTATGGGGGTG
Source organism: Dufourea novaeangliae (assembly GCF_001272555.1). Taxonomy (NCBI): domain Eukaryota; kingdom Metazoa; phylum Arthropoda; class Insecta; order Hymenoptera; family Halictidae; genus Dufourea; species Dufourea novaeangliae. Next base: position 4,955 of record NW_015374338.1, on the reverse strand, counting down.
GTCCGATCGATGACCCTTTACTGGTCACCGGTGTGGGCCGGAGGCCCGATGGCCTGCCGACGTGGTCGGCAAGTCCTCCGCTCTATACAACGGAGGATGGTCATCAGGCTGATCCGGGGATATCGGACCATCTCCCATGAGGCGGCCATCGTATTGGCGGGGGTGATCCCATTTGAAATCCAGGCGAAGCTTGATGCCGACGTATATCGGCAACGGCAAGCCCTCCGCCTCTCAGGGCACCCCCCAACCCTCGAGGTGACCAACGAGTTGAAGCGTCAGTCCCGACGGATGGCCCGCGATGCGTGGCGGATGCAGTTCGAGTTGAGCTGCGCCGCCCGCAAAAGGACATTCGGAGCGATCCTTCCATGCCTGGATGCATGGGATGGACCGCGGCCATGGTAGGCTGACCTACCGCCTCACACAGGTGCTCACCGGACACGGTTGTTTCGGTGAGTACCTGTACAAGATCGGGGCGGAGGCGACGGCTACGTACCATCAATGCGGCGCGGAGTTTGACTCCGCACAGCATGCGTTGGAGGAATGCCCGTCTTTCGTCGGTGAAAGGCATGCCCTCTAGCTCGTCATAGGATGGAACCTCTCGACGCGGACCGTGGTAGAAGCTATGGTCCGCAACGAGAGGTCGTGGGACGCCGTGGCCTCCTTCTGTGAGGAAATCCTCACATAGAGGGAGGCCGCCGAGTGGGATCGAGAAAGGTCCGATCCCGCTCGGGCCGAAAGAAGAGGAGTGAGGCGGACGCGAAAACGACAAGTCGCTGCCCCCGCGGCCGTCCCCCTCCCCGGAAGTGGTATTGGAACGGAGGGCCCTCGGGCTTCCTGAACCGCCTCATTCCTCTTCTACATACAGCGGTGCAACTCGCACCGCTGTAAGACAAGGGGTTGCCTCGCGGGTGGCGCAATTCATAGGGTCACAGCCGCGATGACCCTCGCGTCGCCCGCGGGGCAACCGGGCCGAGGGGGTGGTACTGTGGATACCACCTCTTTTCGCGGTCGGCCCACGAGAAGACAGTGTCGAGAGGTGACCCCTCGGCGCTGTAGGTAGGCGGTGGAAAGACGGTATCGCAGCCGTTCCGGGGGGGGGGGGAATGACCCCCCTCCAGAGAAGAGCCCTTCCCTTAAACACCTATAGGGGTGAGCAATGGGAGGGGCTGACCGCGGTCATGCCGGGCGTTCCCGTTGCCAGCCTTACGCCTGAGGGTCACCGGGGGGTTTTTAGTGGGTAAAACCCTACATTGGCCATCTCCGCCCCCAGCGGAGGCGGTGCACCTTTTCAAGGTTTTCCCCCTGTTAATAAAAAAAAAATAAAGTTTGGTAACGTTAAAACTTCCGCTTTTTCGAAACAATGTACAAAGTCTCTCGAATATCAATCGACATGGTTGATTGCGTTCAGGATTAATTTCGGCATACATAGCTATAACTCTTGTTACGTCCCGCGTTGCGGTCGTTACCTTATTTATATTTTCGGGTCCTGGCTCTTTTAAGGTGCTAAAGCACGCCCTGTCTAAACTTACCGATGATATACAGAATTAGGATATGGAACGGGAGGGATAGGAAATCACTCTCGTTTATAACAACAACAAGATATATTCTAACAATGAATAAAATAAAATATACAATGAAGTCTTAACATACCAATGATGATGAATGATTAACGCTTGCGGCTGGTTCAGTCGGG
>NW_015374338.1:0-2584 GCF_001272555.1 Dufourea novaeangliae | reverse complement strand
ATATCGTAATGCGATGTGTGGGTATGAACTATTAGATGAATATTTAACAATGCTTTTACTAAATGTTACAATAAATTTGAATATGGGTGATAGGACCGGATGTTCTTATGATATCATCAGTACTGTTATTGCGCGAGATTCTGGTCTTGCGAGGGTGTAGGTCCCATTATCACTGAGAAGGCGGTGGGTAGAAATCCTTGGTGAGGCTTGTACACATCATCTACAGTCTGTTGTTGATCTGCAGTACCTGGGTACAGCATGCTATGCACAAGGACGTGTCGTAGGCCCGATTCTTGATGGCCCGACAGTGCATCGACATCTGGCGGTATTCTCAGCTCTTGTATGGTTCTCCTAGGTTTATGTAATAGTCACACTTGACCGTGTCCTCCGTGCTGTTGTATACAAGGGTGCCCTGTTCGTTGACACGCATCTCCGCCTGACGAATGGTTTTCAGTTTCTTGACTGCACAATCCTCTCCGCTAGTGATTGCGGGCCGTGGTACCTCCGGTCTTCGAAGGTTGATACGGTCAGGATTGATACGATGGTTACAAATATCAAATTTCGTGTTCTTTGTGTAGTTCCTGGAATTCTGACTTGGCAGTGTGTAGTGACAACATTCGATGAAGAGAACATATAGAAATCTGTGAACCTAGTATAGTTAATTACATAGGACAGAGAGTGAGGAATTTTGTTAGGAAATTGGAAAGGATGTTTAGCAGCGTCGATCATTGAACAAACCACGCTGACCGTTGCAATTTTGCTAACTTTCTGAGTTGAGTGACCGTCCTTCGCGACTAGAGTCGTCAAGGAGGTTTCAACCTAACGTAAGCATGTTTCAGCTTGTCCAAGTGTTTCGCAATTTTCTTACCGTTTCCTGCCAATAAAATCGCATTATTTTGTTCTGAAATTTCGCAAATTCTGTAAGGACCCTCGTAATGTTGATCGAATTTTGATAGACGAGGTTCCTTTAATACGTAGACAAGGTCATTCGGTGAAAAAGTTACTTGGTTGCTCTTCCGATCATAATTTAATTTTGATCGAGCTTTGCTGTTGTCTACATTTCGCCTAGTTAAATTGTGAATTTCGTCCAATCGTTCTACTAGATTTTGAACGTATATGGGATATGTTAGGAGCTCTTCGCGAGACATCGGGGTGAAGGGGTCTCTAGCTAATTGACCGAAAACTACCTCGTACGGAGTAAAGTTTGTTGCTTCGTGTACCGATGTGTTATATGAATATGTCGCGAAGGGTATATAAAGATCCCAATCCTCATATTTTTCTAAATAATGTTTTAAATATTCTATTAGGACGATGTGACTTCTTTCGAGAGAGCCATTCGTTTGCGGACGATAACCAGAGGTGGTTACGTGATTAATACGAAATACTTTTGCGATTCCTTGCATTATGTTATTAATAAATGTTCTACCGCGGTCTGTGAGTATCGCTCGCGGTGCGCCGAAGACGGTAATAAAATATCGCGAAATAGCGTCAGCAACTGTGAGCGCTCGTATATCAGGTAACGGAATAGCCATGCAGAATTTTGAAAGTTGGCATTGAATCGTTAATATATGACGATTTCCACTAGGTGTTACCGGAAGCGGCCCTACCGTGTCCAATGCAATTTTGTCAAAGGGTTTTGCAGGGGTGTCGGTAATAAGCATCGGTTCTCGAGTTTTAATGCGTACAAGTTTCTGTTCCTGGCAACTGGTACAGTGTCGTATGAAATCTTCTACGTCTCGTCGCATTTTTGGCCAGTCGAATAAACTTCGAATCCGTCGATAGGTCTTCGTAACTCCTTTGTGTCCTCCTATAAGACTTTCGTGATAATGTCGAATAATGCTTTCCCGTTTATCTTTTGGGGGTTCCTGAATTTCGCCAGTACATATTGTAATCTTTACGGGCTGTTCCCAAAAGGTTTCGGTTAAAAGTTTCTGGAGAGTGTTGTGATCGAAGTGATGGAGAATTTCGCCATGTGTAGCTATACGAATTGAAGTTACTTTCTCGATTTTCATTGATTCTTTGAGAGCAGAAAGTGAATACGACAGTTCCGAAATTCCCATTTCGTGGAAGAAATTTCTGGTTCCCACGATGCTAAAAACCTTTCCTTCGTTGTTAATGGTTACAATTACGCGCCCTGGGTTTAGGTCTTCGGTGATTAATACGGTCTCCTCTAGGAGTCCGAGAGCCTTTAGAGTTTTACAATTTCCGCTTGTTAATATCCGATCCGCGGAAATAAAATGCGCGTAATTATCTGGTTCTGTCGTTAAGGTTGTTTTAGAAACCGAGATTTCGCACTGTTTCGGATTTAATTTCGAAGAGACATTTTGGTTCTGAAATTGTGGTTGATATGAATCTATAAACGTATCGAATTTTGCTTCTCTATTTTCTTTAACAGAATGAACGGTGGTACCTTGTTCGTTCGAGACATTTTCGATCGTTATTCCAGATTCGTCTGGTTCGGCGAAGACCATGGTCGATTGTGGTACCTCTAACAAATCCGTTGGAGGAGGTAAAAACTATAAGACACGTTTTTTCGCGATAGGAGGTTGGATTTTCGTGTTACGGGTCGAGTCTTCGTTATTTG
>NW_015374337.1:0-331 GCF_001272555.1 Dufourea novaeangliae | reverse complement strand
TCTTCTTCGTTTTGCATTAGATACAACGAGTAAAGAACGTAGATTACTATTCTCTAACGGCTGTATACTAGTAATTACAAGAACATTGTTAAAATCACATTTGTTTGCAACAGTTGACACTGTACGGCGTCATGCGTACCCGGGTTAGTTCACTTTGCATACGTCTTACACAGTTATACGGATAACTTTCGTCTAGATAAAATACTCGATTTATAGCTGAAAGAACGTAGATTAATCCCCTGTCATTGAAAATAACAATAAACAGTCGGAACACTGTTAAAAACGCATTTAATCGCGGAATACCACTATTTTTTCGACCGGTGGCGCCATC
>NW_015374336.1:0-598 GCF_001272555.1 Dufourea novaeangliae | reverse complement strand
CCCTAGACGTGTGGCGCGAGAAAATTTTGGAATTTATATTTTCACGAACGAAAATAGAAACCATAACTTCCGAGAACGGTCATCATTTTTCTTCGTCACGCCTTACATTCGAAGTTTAAAGAACGTAGAAAATAATACTCTCTAACGGCTGGGAACCAGTAATTACAAGAACATTGTTAAAATTTCATTTATTTGCAATGGTTGACACTGCATCTCGTCACGCGTACCCCGTTTGGTTCATTTTGGACAACCCTTACACCGTTATACGGATAGCTTTCGTTTAGATAAAGCACTCGATTTGTAGCTGAAAGAACGTAGATTAATCGCCGGCCATTGACAATAACAATAAACAACCGGAACACTGTTAAAATAGCATTTAAACGCGGATTACTACTATTTTTCCACCAGTGGCGCCACCCGCGGCAATTCGCTCAAACTGCTAGCCAAATTATACCGACAGGTGATTGAAAATATCTAATGATGGAAAAATTCGAATTACTCAGTAATTAAGCGCTTAGAATGAACGACGTTAGTCTCAGATTGCTCCTCGTGATTTATCGCATGGACCCAGTAGTATAGAACCTCAGAATTAGTAAAA
>NW_015374335.1:0-228 GCF_001272555.1 Dufourea novaeangliae | reverse complement strand
AAATGGGGGGCCTACCCGATCAGAGACTGTGATAGCCTGCCCCGGCCCCTACCTACTTAAAATTTAATAATACATTCACACACAAGAAAGTATGCTACCTGCCTACCTAACCCTATATTTAAAAAGAAATTGCAAAAGACAGATTCTCACCAACACACAACACTTCACGGTTCTCAAGCATACGCCCGGGTGCAAGTTAACCTAACACCTAGGGAGGACGTCCCGGGA
>NW_015374334.1:30155-30700 GCF_001272555.1 Dufourea novaeangliae | reverse complement strand
CGCGAGCGGTGACCCACCGGACTTCGCCGAAATTTCCTCCGAAGAGGGAATATCAGTTTCATCGGGGACCAGCGTCCGCGTTCTGGGTCGCAGGCGCCCCACCCTAATGGTCAACGCTCTCTCTCTCCGGCGCACCACGGATCGTTGCAGCGTGTGCCAAACGCCCCCGTGACCCGTCGACATATATGTTCCAAGGTCACGAATGTTTACCGGCACGTGTGGCCTATTTTCGGTAATGCCGTACCTTACGTCCGGCGCCTCGTTCGTGAGAACTGCCTTCCAGAATACGATGACCGCGGGGCTCGTTGGGCCGTGGTCCCGCAAAGACATGCTCTTCACGCTTTCGGGACTCGGTTCGCCAGTATACGCCCCGCTGTCCGGAATCGCACTCGGGCCCCTACGCGTTTTAATCTACTCAAGGCGGCACGTCCAGGCCCCCGAAGGGTTTATTACCTGGAACGGCCATCGCCCCCCTTCCCTCTGGCCCGAATGAGCGCTCCTGGCGTTTGTGTCTCTTACCTCTGTTCCGGTGTCCTCTCGTTGAA
>NW_015374334.1:28514-29053 GCF_001272555.1 Dufourea novaeangliae | reverse complement strand
TTTTTTTTTTTTTTTTTTCGAAACACCATTTTGACACGCTCACCTCTATCCTCCAATCTCTTCCTGTTATGCTCTTATCCTTTTTTATTTAATGTCGCCCTTGGGAATCTAGGGAGTGAAAAGTTTTGGTCCCCCTGCTACCATTATTCTTATTTCTATTCTTATGTTGCCCCCCTTTCCCTCTTGTCTATTTTCATCCTATTTTGTCTATCCCTTCTCTCTTCCCCCTCCTGCTTCCTCCCTTGTGCTTATTACTAACGGTATTTGTTCTGGGTATCATTGATCCGACGCACGCTTTATTCTATTTATACATTTATTTCATTCTTTACACATATCTTATCCGCATTACATAGTCTCTTATTATCGTTGTCCTTCCATTATTCATCCTCTGTCCTTATCCTATTGATCCTCGTGATATCCTGGTTTTTATTATTTTATTCGCATCCGCTTGACATTTCAACCTCCGCTAACATTATGTTCGCTTATTTTAACCTCCTCATGTCTATTACTATCTAAAACTAAAAGAAGATAATTGTTAG